>NC_085990.1:25730352-26032991 GCF_030014385.1 Trichomycterus rosablanca | reverse complement strand
CATATACACACATTTAGTGTGGCTCTATTGTTGACTGTGGGGCTCTATCTGTTGCTTTCTATAACAGGGAAACATGGATTCTGAATCCTCCAGAAGTGCGTAACGCTCGTCTTCAGTATGCAGGATGGGGACCACAGGGTCAGCAGCTGGTAGGAACTACTTCCCACAATCCTTTACACCTGTAGCATCATAAAATATATATGGTCAAAAGTGTGTAAAGTCCTTACTATAAGCTTGTTGAACATACTGGTTAATTAATGTGGAGTTTTAGTGATAACAGCCTACATTTAGAAGGCTTTCCACACAATGGGACTCTGTGCCCATTTAATCAAAAAAGCATTAGAGACATTAGGCAATAAGGTTGGAAGAAATGCCCTGGGTCTTCAATTTATCACATAGATGTCCAGTGGGGTTGAGGTTAGCCCTCTGTGCAGGCCACTTGAGATTCTTCACACCAGATTTGTGAAGCCATGTCTGTATGAACCTCAGAGCACGTCAGAGCACAGTTATGCTGCCATAGCTGGAGGTGTATAACAATTATATTTTGATGTTTTACCACATTTTCAACCATCCTTCCCCTCAGACATAGTCAATCATGTCTGTATACAGCACTGCTGGGGATTTGAAGCCATAGTGGGTGAGTGAAAATCACCGCTGGGCCACATAGGAGGGATGTCCTTATACTTTTGGCCATGTAGTGTATGTGAAGATAATTTAAATTTACATTGTGATTTTTCTTATTAAAAATCCTAAAACAAACTTTACATAAACAGTGTACAAAATATACAACAATAACATTTTAATTAAATGGTACATATAGAGCTAATATCTTCCAGTTTTCAGATGATATATGAAACACATATTCCCCAGAGGCATCAGGAGGTGCAGCAGTCTATTTTGCTAACCCCCCACTGGTAAGATCTGAGTTCAGAACTCAGCGGTGCTCTTGGCCAACTGGGCATATACACAGACTTGATTGGCTATGTCTGGGGGGTGGCCGAAGCTCTGTAATAGATTGGTGCCCTATCCAGGGTATTCCTGCCTTGCACCCAATGTTTCATGGTGGAACCGGTCCTACTGTGACCTTGACCAGAATAAAGCAGTTGATGAAGATAAAAAAAAAAAAAAAAAAATTTCTTCTAATGTTGTGCAAGTGATCTTTGTATTTAACTGAAGCCCTACATCAATGGAACAAAGTGAGCTTGATGGGCTGTACAGCTTAAGAAGATCAGCAAGATATTCGAATGAGAAATATACTAAAATATGTGTAAGAGTAAACATGTAGATGAATCACTGTACTTCAGATATTGACAGTGTTTCATGGTGCAGTTATATAACATACTGTATATAGTATATAACAATAAAAACATGTGCAAATTAAAAAATTTGATAAATTTATATCCAATACTATTAAATTGGCGCCCAGATGGCGCAGCAGGATATTCCGCTAGCATACCAGCTCAGAGATTCTAAACTCCTCTGCGTTGCCACCACATCGAAATATGTAGGCGGGTTCTTCAAACGCTGTGTAAGGACCCTGATTGGCGGATAGAGGCGCCTGTACAGACTGCATAGGTGGAAAAGGGTTCCGTTAAGGGCTGCGTGCGGGTCGGAGGAGGCGTGAGCAGCAACATACCCTCCTCAACTGCAACAAATTGGGGATCCCCAGAGTGGAAGACAAATTATTACACTAAATTGGGAGAAAAAATGAGAGAAAATGCATAATATATATTAAATATGTAATACTATTAAATCACACACTTATCATAACCATCATTAGTGTTTTTTAATTTCTTAAAACTTATTTTACCTTTTCCTTTTTTTTAGATTTTTATATTTGAGAATAATATCTACTACCGAGCCAACGTTGAGAGCCGAACCATCCGTCTGGTTTCCTCTGGCAAAGAAAGAGTGATCTTCAATGGTCTTTCTGACTGGCTGTATGAGGGTATGTAAATGTAATAAATGGCATTGTCTACAATCCAAATGTACATTATATGGCAAAGCGTGCTGTATGTGGACACATTTTCATTTTATTTCCATTACAATTCCATTTACATATACAACTTCACTGTTTGGAAGGCAGGAACATCCTTTACAGGGCGCTAATCATTCACAGAACTTCAGCCATCTCCCTCAGACATAGTCAATCTTGTCTGTGTAGTGTAATAGACCACTGTGCCACCCGAGCACCTACAAAAAATTATTTAAATAAAAAATTATTGCTTCCGGGTTTGTAGTGGAGAAACTCACACAGAGTAACCCCATGTAAACCCCAATTATACACTGTTGGAATAAACTGAAATGCCACTTTTGGCCATATAATGCACATCTTCTCTGAATTATTTTTGCTCTTTGTTGTTTAGTACAGAATGTGTAACTGTAGCTTACACTGATTACTTTTGGCAATTAATTGTTTAAATAAATGATTGAATTTGAAGGGAGACATGGTGGCACAGCTGGTAGTAAGTGAGTGAGTAAATAAATCGGTGAGAGAGTGAGTGATTTGCAGTGTGACATTATTTGAGCATATCAGTCTATATTAGAAATTTTTTTTTTTACCTTAGTGGCAACATTTTATCGTATAAAAAAATACTGATAGCAATCATAACATTGTACAGTGAGCTAATACAGGGGTTAAAAATATTTTCAGCATCTTCTCCTTTGATATCAGTGCATGTGTTAATATGTTTCTGCAGATCATTTTTCTTAACAATCGTTTTTTCCCTCACACAGAGGAGATTTTTAAGTCCCATATCGCCCACTGGTGGTCTCCTGATGGTGCCCGGCTGGCTTATGCTACCATTAACGACACTCTGGTGCCCAAGATGGAGCTGCTTTTGTTTACTGGATCATCATACCCGCGTGGCAGAACGTATCACTACCCTAAAGTAAGACATGTAGCCCACAAGATCTAGTTTGATTTTAGTTAAAAAAAAATGCAATTCAATATATTCATAATAGCATACACATTTTTAGCCAACAATGGTAATTGCTGTTTGTTCCGGGTTGTTTGGAGTTGAAGACAAACTCTTAAGTACATGTGCAAAGATTGCAAGATGGTGCCCACCGTGGCAGACGTCTTTGTACCGTCCTCCTTACTCAAACGCTATTTTTTGTTTATTTTAGCTTTTTTATTTGTATTAAACACAAAGTTTAGCTACGCACAAATTAGGTACAGCAGAGAAGCACTACTGGACATCGGTAAAGTTCATCATGAACTTTCATTAAGCATTTCGGACTTTGACTTTCTTTTACATCCACACTCCGCGGAATGTGAGCAGCATGGACCAGCAGCACCGGCGTTGGACGAGCGACGTAGGCGGCGAACAGAGCGGCCAAAATGGAAGCGTGGCGAGAGAGGTGGGCTTCATGCTAGGCTAAAGGCTAGGGCTACACGACCACCGCTACCTAGCCTGTTGCTGGCTAACGTTCGCTCCCTCGAAAACAAGCTGGATGAGCTGAGAACCAGGATAACAACACAACGTGAGATCAGAGACTGCTGTGCTGTTATTCTGACAGAAACCTGGCTCTGAAATAAAACACCGGACTCAGCAATTCATCTGCAGACGCACTCTGTTTACCGCTGGGACCGCAACTCCGCGTCGGGTAAGAACAAAGGCGGCGGTGTGTGTGTGTACGTGAACAACAGTTGGTGCTCGGATGTACATATTGTGGAAAAACACTGTTCAGCTGATTTAGAACTGCTAATGCTGAAGTGTAGACCCTTTTATCTGCCGAGGGAGTTTAACACAGTGTATATACTCGCTGTTTACATTCCACCGTGGGCTAACGCCGCTACAGCACTGGGGCTACTGCACGATACAATCAGTAAACAAGAGACTGCACACCCGGACGCCGTGTTCATCGCAGCCGGCGATTTTAACCATTGCAACCTAAAAAGTTTTCTGCCCAAATATCACCAGCATGTAAGCTTTCCGACGAGGGAGAGGAACATGCTTGACCAAGTCTACAGCAACGTAAAGGGAGCTTACAGGGCAGTACCACGGCCACACTTCGGACAGTCCGACCACATTTCCGTGTTCCTCTACCCTGCATACAGACAACTCCTCAAGCGAGCACCACCAGTGAGTAAAACTGTTAAAGTGTGGAATGAAGAAACTGATCTGGAACTTCAGGACTGTTTTAACAGCACAGACTGGGACGTGTTTAGAACTGCTGCTCTGAGAGAGGACTGTACTGTTGATTTAGAGGAGTATGCTTCTGGAGTAACTGGCTACATCAGCTACTGCACTGAGGCTATTGTTCCCACTAAACACTGCAGGAACTACCCCAACCAAAAACCCTGGATAAACTGTGAAGTTCGTTCCATGCTACGTGCTCGCTCAGCTGCATTTGTCTCAGGCAACGCAGAGGACTACAAAAGGGCCAGATATTTTCTGCGCAGAGCCATCAAAGGGGCCAAGAGACAGTACACACTGAAGCTGGAGGGATATTACATCAATACGAACTCCCGGCGCATGTGGCAAGGTTTGCAACACATCACAGATTACCAGCAGAAGAACATAGACATTACAACCAGCAATCCATTACTAACAGAAGAGCTGAATGAGTTCTACGCGCGCTTTGAGGCCCTCACCATCGAACCACTGAAAGAGGTTCCAACCACAGAGAGCACACAGGACGCTTCACTCATTGTGTCTGTGATGGAGGTGCGCAGGGCGCTTCTGAGAATAAACCCAGGGAAGGCAACTGGTCCAGACAGCATTCCCGGATGTGCACTACAGGTTTGTTCATCAGAGTTGGCGGATGTGTTTGCAGACATATTCAACCTGTCTCTTATGCAAGCATCTGTTCCTTCCTGCTTTAAGACCACCACCATTGTTCCACTCCCAAAGACAAACACAATAACCTGCTTGAATGACTATTGTCGCATTGCGCTCTCACTTATTGTAATGAAGTGCTTTGAAAGGATAGTCATGACTCATATCCAAACAGCTATTCCAGACACGTTGGACCCCCTACAGTTTGCTTATCGTCAAAACAGATCCACTGATGATGCAATCTGCACAGCCATGCACACAGCCCTTTCACACCTGGAAGGCAAGGACACGGATGTAAGAATGCTGTTCATCGACTACAGCTCGGCGTTCAACACAGTCATCCCACACAGGCTCACTGAAAAGCTCCACAACCCTTGGACTGACACCGACCCTCTGTAATTGGATACTAGATTTTCTATCTGACCGATCTCAGTCAGTCAGGATTGGCACTCGAACATCCAGCACAAAGACCATAAACATTGGGACACCTCAAGGCTGCGTGCTGAGCCCTCTTCTGTACTCGCTCTTCACATATGACTGTGTGGCCTCCTGTAACACCACGAGTATTATTAAGTTTGCTGATGACACCACCGTCATTGGTCTTATTACTGGGGAGGATGAGACGGCGTACAGGAAGGAGGTAGCAGATCTTGTGGTATGGTGTCAGAAAAAAAACCTTTTATTAAATATCAACAAGACAAAGGAACTGATTGTGGACCCCAGGAGGAGAGGAGAACAGCATACACCTCTGTATATAGGTGGAACAGTGGTGGAGAAGGTGAAAACCTTTAAATTCCTGGGTGTGCACATCAGTGAGGATCTCACCTGGTCCTGCAACACACACCATATCATCAAGAAGTCACAACAGAGACTGTATCTCCTAAGAAGGCTAAGGAAATTTGGCATGTCAACCAAAATTCTCAGCAACTTCTACAGATGTACGGTCGAAAGTGTCCTTACCAGCTCCATCACAGTCTGGTACGGAAACTGCACTGCAGAGGACAGGAAGGCACTCCAGCGTGTAATAAAAACTGCACAAAGAATTTCTGGAACGTCCTTCCCTGCACTACAGGACATTTATCAGACCAGGGTGGTCAGGAGAGCCCACAACATAATTAAGGACAGCACACACCCCCAAAACAACCTCTTCAATCTTCTGCCATCAGGCAAACGCTTTAGAAGCATTAAGGCCAGAACAACAAGACTGTCCAACAGTTTCTACCCACAGGCAGTCAGGCTTGTGAACAAACATGGACTAACACACACACAACCTACCTCATGAACATTAAACTTCATAATACAATGCACAACTGTATATCCAATGACTGCTGCTATGCATATTTGCACCTTAAAACAACTTAAACAACTTAAAAGTTACTTAAAATAACTTAAAATGCTGCTATATTCTTAAACATTGCATAATTTTTCTGCACCTTAAAGAACTGCTGCTATATGCCTTTTTTACTACCTTAGTTTACTTTTATCTCTATTTTTACTCATTGTATATAAAAGTTTTTATAGTTTAGGTTTATATTTAAAAAGTTTTTATACTAAGTTTTTTATTGTGTTAGTTTAATTTTTGTTTTTATGTATAATACTTTGACGTTTGGAGGACGAACAAAGTAAGAATTTCATTGTACAGTGTAACTGCTGGTTTTTCTGTGCACATGACAATAAAACTCTTGAATCTTGAAAAGAATGTTACTTGCATTAAGATTTGCATAAGGATTGGTGAAGTCAATCAGTGGCGGCTGCTGGTCTTTCAAAGAGGGGAAGCTCTTTGTCGGCTTACATCATACAATTTTTCAATTTATTTATACATAAATTCTGCCCTCCGTTCCTTTTCAAGAAAATGGCCTGTGATCCTATCGAAGAAATGGGTTGCAGTTTGTCTTTTGACTTCACTCGCAAAATCCGCGATGGGACTGAAGCTCCCAGTGATTAAGTGACGGTGTAGAGATCAAAATAGCTGAAAACGGGATTCAGCCTTTCGACTGATCCTCCAATCATCTTGCAGAAGCTCTGCGTCCAGACCCGCCCACAGCTCCATTCACCCCCAGAGACGCGGGACAAAATCGTGGCATTTATCCAATGACCGGCGAGTTTCAAACCAATGAAAAAAACCGTTCCATGCAGTCCCGTTGAAGTGAATAGACGCTCAGCTTCTACGGGCAAATGCATTGACGCTACGGGAAACTATGAGAAGTTAACAAAATCGAGTCAGTCGATTTGTGATAAGTAGCTGATTCTGAACGAACTCGTCTTCGAGATGAACGTGTTCTCACGCATTTGTAGTCAATGAAATGTTAACACAACTGTACATATTTGACCATTTAATTTTTGACATTTTAGGGGAAGCTGAGCTTCCCTTGCAGTCTTAGAGAAATCGCCACTGATATACTGTATATATATATATATATATATATATATATATATATATATACAGTGTATCACAAAAGTGAGTACACCCCTCACATTTCTGCAGATATTTAAGTATATCTTTTCATGGGACAACACTGACAAAATGACACTTTGACACAATGAAAAGTAGTCTGTGTGCAGCTTATATAACAGTGTAAATTTATTCTTCCCTCAAAATAACTCAATATACAGCCATTAATGTCTAAACCACCGGCAACAAAAGTGAGTACACCCCTAAGAGACTACACCCCTAAATGTCCAAATTGAGCACTGCTTGTCATTTTCCCTCCAAAATGTCATGTGACTCATTAGTGTTACTAGGTCTCAGGTGTGCATAGGGAGCAGGTGTGTTCATACTGGTCACTGAAAGTTCCAACATGGCACCTTATGGCAAAGAACTCTCTGAGGATCTTAAAAGACGAATTGTTGCACTACATGAAGATGGCCAAGGCTACAAGAAGATTGCCAACACCCTGAAACTGAGCTGCAGCACAGTGGCCAAGATCATCCAGCGTTTTAAAAGAGCAGGGTCCACTCAGAACAGACCTCGCGTTGGTCGTCCAAAGAAGCTGAGTGCACGTGCTCAGCGTCACATCCAACTGCTGTCTTTGAAAGATAGGCGCAGGAGTGCTGTCAGCATTGCTGCAGAGATTGAAAAGGTGGGGGGTCAGCCTGTCAGTGCTCAGACCATACGCCGCACACTACATCAAATTGGTCTGCATGGCTGTCACCCCAGAAGGAAGCCTCTTCTGAAGTCTCTACACAAGAAAGCCCGCAAACAGTTTGCTGAAGACATGTCCACAAAGGACATGGATTACTGGAACCATGTCCTATGGTCTGATGAGACCAAGATTAATTTGTTTGGTTCAGATGGTCTCAAGCATGTGTGGCGGCAATCAGGTGAGGAGTACAAAGATAAGTGTGTCATGCCTACAGTCAAGCATGGTGGTGGGAATGCCATGGTCTGGGGCTGCATGAGTGCAGCAGGTGTTGGGGAGTTACATTTCATTGAGGGACACATGAACTCCAATATGTACTGTGAAATACTGAAGCAGAGCATGATCCCCTCCCTCCGGAAACTGGGTCGCAGGGCAGTGTTCCAGCATGATAATGACCCCAAACACACCTCTAAGACGACCACTGCTTTATTGAAGAGGCTAAGGGTAAAGGTGATGGACTGGCCAAGCGTGTCTCCAGACTAAACCCAATAGAACATCTTTGGGGCATCCTGAAGCGGAAGGTGGAGGAGCGCAAAGTCTCGAATATCCGCCAGCTCCGTGATGTCGTCATAGAGGAGTGGAAAAGCATTCCAGTGGCAACCTGTGAAGCTCTGGTAAACTCCATGCCCAGGAGAGTTAAGGCAGTTCTGGGAAATAATGGTGGCCACACAAAATATTGACACTTCAGGAACTTTCACTAAGGGGTGTACTCACTTTTGTTGCCGGTGGTTTAGACATTAATGGCTGTATATTGAGTTATTTTGAGGGAAGAATAAATTTACACTGTTATATAAGCTGCACACAGACTACTTTTCATTGTGTCAAAGTGTCATTTTGTCAGTGTTGTCCCATGAAAAGATATACTTAAATATCTGCAGAAATGTGAGGGGTGTACTCACTTTTGTGATACACTGTATATATATATATATATATATATATATACTGTATATACAGGGGTTGGACAAAATAACTGAAACACCTGTCATTTTAGTGTGGGAGGTTTCATGGCTAAATTGGACCAGTCTGGTGGCCAATCTTCATTAATTGCACATTGCACCAGTAAGAGCAGAGTGTGAAGGTTCAATTAGCAGGGTAAGAGCACAGTTTTGCTCAAAATATTGCAATGCACACAACATTATGGGTGACATACCAGAGTTCAAAAGAGGACAAATTGTTGGTGCACGTCTTGCTGGCGCATCTGTGACCAAGACAGCAAGTCTTTGTGATGTATCAAGAGCCACGGTATCCAGGGTAATGTCAGCATACCACCAAGAAGGACAAACCACATCCAACAGGATTAACTGTGGACGCAAGAGGAAGCTGTCTGAAAGGGATGTTCGGGTGCTAACCCGGATTGTATCCAAAAAACATAAAACCACGGCTGCCCAAATCACGGCAGAATTAAATGTGCACCTCAACTCTCCTGTTTCCACCAGAACTGTCCGTCGGGAGCTCCACAGGGTCAATATACACGGCCGGGCTGCTATAGCCAAACCTTTGGTCACTCGTGCCAATGCCAAACATCGGTTTCAATGGTGCAAGGAGCGCAAATCTTGGGCTGTGGACAATGTGAAACATGTATTGTTCTCTGATGAGTCCACCTTTACTGTTTTCCCCACATCCGGGAGAGTTACTGTGTGGAGAAGCCCCAAAGAAGCGTACCACCCAGACTGTTGCATGCCCAGAGTGAAGCATGGGGGTGGATCAGTGATGGTTTGGGCTGCCATATCATGGCATTCCCTTGGCCCAATACTTGTGCTAGATGGGCGCGTCACTGCCAAGGACTACCGAACCATTCTGGAGGACCATGTGCATCCAATGGCGGTGCCGTGTATCAGGATGACGATGCACCAATACACACAGCAAGACTGGTGAAAGATTGGTTTGATGAACATGAAAGTGAAGTTGAACATCTCCCATGGCCTGCACAGTCACCAGATCTAAATATTATTGAGCCACTTTGGGGTGTTTTGGAGAAGCGAGTCAGGAAACGTTTTCCTCCACCAGCATCACGTAGTGACCTGGCCACTATCCTGCAAGAAGAATGGCTTAAAATCCCTCTGACCACTGTGCAGGACTTGTATATGTCATTTCCAAGACGAATTGACGCTGTATTGGCCGCAAAAGGAGGCCCTACACCATACTAATAAATTATTGTGGTCTAAAACCAGGTGTTTCAGTTATTTTGTCCAACCCCTGTATATATATATATATATATATATATAAACAGTGTATCACAAAAGTGAGTACACCCCTCACATTTCTGCAGATATTTAAGTATATCTTTTCATGGGACAACACTGACAAAATGACACTTTGACACAATGAAAAGTAGTCTGTGTGCAGCTTATATAACAGTGTAAATTTATTCTTCCCTCAAAATAACTCAATATTAATAAAGCCGTTAATGTCTAAACCACCGGCAACAAAAGTGAGTACACCCCTTAGTGAAAGTTCCTGAAGTGTCAATATTTTGTGTTGCCACCATTATTTCCCAGAACTGCCTTAACTGCCACCTTCCGCTTGAGGATGCCCCAAAGATGTTCTACTGGGTTTAGGTCTGGAGACATGCTTGACCAGTCCATCACCTTTACCCTCAGCCTCTTCAATAAAGCAGTGGTCGTCTTAGAGGTGTGTTTGGGGTCATTATCATGCTGGAACACTGCCCTGCGACCCAGTTTCCGGAGGGAGGGGATCATGCTCTGCTCAGTATTTCACAGTACATATTGGAGTTCATGTGTCCCTCAATGAAATGTAACTCCCCAACACCTGCTGCACTCATGCAGCCCCAGACCATGGCATTCCCACCACCATGCTTGACTGTAGGCATGACACACTTATCTTTGTACTCCTCACCTGATTGCCGCCACACATGCTTGAGACCATCTGAACCAAACAAATTAATCTTGGTCTCATCAGACCATAGGACATGGTTCCAGTAATCCATGTCCTTTGTTGACATGTCTTCAGCAAACTGTTTGCGGGCTTTCTTGTGTAGAGACTTCAGAAGAGGCTTCCTTCTGGGGTGACAGCCATGCAGATCAATTTGATGTAGTGTGCGGCGTATGGTCTGAGCACTGACAGGCTGACCCCCCACCTTTTCAATCTCTGCAGCAATGCTGACAGCACTCCTGCGCCTATCTTTCAAAGACAGCAGTTGGATGTGACGCTGAGCACGTGCACTCAGCTTCTTTGGACGACCAACGCGAGGTCTGTTCTGAGTGGACCCTGCTCTTTTAAAACGCTGGATGATCTTGGCCACTGTGCTGCAGCTCAGTTTCAGGGTGTTGGCAATCTTCTTGTAGCCTTGGCCATCTTCATGTAGCGCAACAATTCGTCTTTTAAGATCCTCAGAGAGTTCTTTGCCATGAGGTGCCATGTTGGAACTTTCAGTGACCAGTATGAGAGAGTGTGAGAGCTGTACTACTAAATTGAACACACCTGCTCCCTATGCACACCTGAGACCTAGTAACACTAACAAATCACATGACATTTTGGAGGGAAAATGACAAGCAGTGCTCAATTTGGACATTTAGGGGTGTAGTCTCTTAGGGGTGTACTCACTTTTGTTGCCGGGGGTTTAGACATTAATGGCTGTATTTTGAGTTATTTTGATGGAAGAATAAATTTACACTGTTATATAAGCTGCACACAGACTACTTTTCATTGTGTCAAAGTGTCATTTTGTCAGTGTTGTCCCATGAAAAGATATACTTAAATTTCTGCAGAAATGTACTCACTTTTGTGATACACTGTATGTGTGTGTGTGTGTGTGTGTGTGTGTGTGTGTGTGTGTACATATTTACAAACAGACACCTGCTTTACATTTAATGGATAGCACCTGCTTTTCTCTATATTTTCGACATTATTGTAATTACACTATTAGTAATTACATCAGTGCAGAATTATGGAAGGTCTTCAGTGTTTTGGTTGTTTTGTTTTCTACAGGCAGGAGAGGAAAACCCAGTGATCTCTCTGTATGTGGTAAACCTAAACGGCCCTCTACACACCATACAGATGAGGAGACCAAATGATCAGAGAATTCGGTAAAATAAATACATTTATAATATAAAAAAATATTTATAATAATAATAATAATAATAATACACTGCCCAGATGAGGAGGCTAGATGATGAATTTGGTAAAAAATTCTTCTTCCAATTATTATTACTGTTATTGTTATTATGTTAATAATAATACACTACCCAGATTAGAAAACCAGAGAAATTGGCAGATAATTAGAATGTAAATAAAAATAAATCATTTTAATAAAAACAACAATAATAATAATTAGTGAGGTGCATTTCCTGAAGAAAATGTGAATGTCATTCTAGGCAAATGCTAACGTGTATTAATAATAATAATAGTAATATAAAAATGCTAATATAATAAGTAATAATAATAACAACAATAGAGAACAATAGTGTGATTGCATCAAATTCTGATAAATTATATAATTATATTTCATTTAATATTTTTTTTTATTACAGACAGTTGTGACCACCCAAAGTGTTGTCAGGACTTTCAGACAGTGTGTTTCAAAATGTCTGCTTTTTTTGGTTACTGACATTTGTAAAAACACATTTTTCCTTCAGAGAGTATTACATAACGATGGTAAAGTGGGTGACGAATACGAAGCTGGTGGTGAACTGGGTAAACCGAGCACAGAACATCTCCATTCTGACCATGTGTGAGGCCACAACAGGACTCTGTACCAAGGTACCACAGATAGAGCTGAACACACTGTTAAATAATGTGTATACATTTGTTATTTTAGAGATGTTGAAATTATGTCTTCCATCTAAGTAGATCCTAATGAGGCTGTTTTATTTTGCAATTTGGTGTCAATAGAAGAAGGCTAAACAATTGTATGAGTAGATTTTTTGTATGAACAAATGTTTATTTTTTAAGTTAGTAAGATGCAGGCAAAGAAATACAAAGTAAAACATTGCAAATGTTTTGTGGTTAGTCTATGTATCTTCTGTATTTTTTTAGAAACATATGGATGAGAGTGAGAACTGGCATGACAGACAGGTAAAAGGCTTTTTTGTCCAGTTCACATTCATAAAATTCAAAATTCAAAAATGCACTATATTAAAAGCTATCTTCTGGTGTCTTGAGGAAATGATTAAATGCATCATTAAATGATTTAGACTCTGAAGCTGGATGCATTACTACTGCTAACTTCAGAAACACGTACCATCTCAAATGAACACGACAAAGGCTAAGTTATGTAAACACTCCTCCGAATTATTGGGTACAGGTGTAATGGGTTGGTTAGCTATGAGAGCTTGCCATAGTCACAGAAAGTGCGCAAAACCACCCATTGTAGTTCTAACTGACAAAACCAACAAGCAGCAGCGCATTGCATTAAATATCTATTTGGCACTATTTAAGAGAGCTTAATCTGTGGCACGACACAGTCATTGACTTTGACCAGTAAGGGAAATGCTTTGTGTGAGTATTCTTTTTGCACCTCTTAAGATCTCTCTAGCTAGTCTATAGAGTCTTTTTCATTATATAAGACGCTAACGTGTGCGTCAACAAAATCATCTCTCACCCTCCTTACACAAGTTATCTTCTTATTAGACTTTCGTTAGTTAGGGCAAAGGGAGAAGCATTATGACTGCAATTGTGAGGCAGGGTTCATTACGTTGCCTTTTCTTCTGGCACCCTATCAGCAGATAATGAATGGAACACAGAGGTGCTTGTTTCTGGAGGGCCTATCAGAGACTTGCAAGAAAACTTTGAGCACTTCTGTGATTTGGCTTTTTGCTTAGACAACCAGCTATGACAGTGAGAATTCTGTTGGTTAGTGAAGTACTTCTGGAGGGAGAGTACAGATTGCAATTGTTTAGACTGCGCTATTAATCTGCTTCTGGGCATGACCTCCACAGAGCAGATTACTGTGCAGTGCATACAATCTAATCAGGATGAGGCAGGGGAATTAATGGAAGAAGGCATTTATTACCCCATCAGACATCTATGAGTATAGAAAAATACCTTTGGGCTTAAGATCACCCCTGCTGTCTTTCAACATTTCATAAATGACTGTCTAAATCCCTATTATAAATTAGAATATCATCCAAATAGACAAACACATAAACATGTAGGAGTCATCAGACATGTCTTGCACTTACTCCTAGAGAACCATCTTTACATCTACCTGGAGAAGTCACTGTTTCACAGTTCATAGTTTTTTTTCCAGGTTTGTGTTTTCCAGGGAAAGATCAAGACCGTCACTCGTCCTATCTCGGTCAAGCTGGTTGCTTCCTGGGTTTTGCCAATTCCTGCCAGCTATTCATAAAGCACTTTAACACTATAACTGCCCTGACAAAAAAAAGGTCTGGGGGGTTGAGTTGGATGCCAGAAACCCAGGAGAAACCGATCCCTGTTATGCCCCACCCTGTGGTCCCTTTCATTGTAGAGATGGATGTATTTGATGTAGGGATAATCACCTTTCTCTCCCAATGAGCAGTAAATAAACAATAAACAAATAATAACAAGGAATGAAGACATGGGCAGCAACCCGTTTATGGTCTGGACTTGGCCTACATTTAAGAGGACAAGTGTCTGACTCTTGCCAGGCCATGTGGGTGTTGTTCTTTGGCCATTTTAACTTTGTCCTGTTGTACCATCCAGGCTCGAAGAACGCTAAGCCTGACTGCCTCTCTAGGCAGTGCAACTCTTCAATTTTCTTTTCTTCCCCCAGCTAGCCCATTATCTTGGGATCTTGGATAACCACTGTCTATGATGTGGGCTATATGGGAGGCTCAGTGGCAGTAGCCTAATCTCGGTAACAGCCCTCCAAGGAATCTATTCATCCCCTCAATGGTCAGAGGTAGCATCTTGCAATGGGGGCATTCCTCCCTTTTGTGGGCCATCTTGGGGTCAACAGAGTTTTTGCACACACGTTTCTGGTGGCCAGACATGGAAAACGTTGTGCATCAGTTGACGCATATGTCAACAAAAACGCCTCTGATCCTAATCTTATTGCAGACAGAATCGACTCCTCTCCCGAGTCATCTTTATATTAGACTCCTGTTAGTGCAGAGTGAGAATCATTGGGATTGTTATTATGAGGCAGTGTGTTGGTGGATCGAGTAACTAACACACTGTTCACAGTCACAGTGTTCACTTCTTAGCTGCAGATAATTGTTCATGGTCTCCCTCTGTTAGCAGAAGTTGACAAGAGCAGATTTAACACCTTTAATCTCTTGGTCTCCAGTTCCTTACGTTTACTTTTATCTCTCATTCTTTTCCCATTGGGAAAGGAAGATCACCTTAGCTGTTTTAATTCTGCCTTTTTGGTTTAACTCATCAGGTGCAGGCAGGGGACTTTCATTTCTTCCTCGGCACCGTTACAACAGGTTTCATCCACCCCCATTACACCCATGTGTTTGAAATTAATGATATAAAAAGCGTATGCTTTTTACTTTGTGGCAGCAGTTTGTCCTCTTCCAGCATTACTCTTAATAAAAACATGGATTGCCCACTTTCATATAAAAGAACTCCAATAGCTTGCACAGAACTTTGGCCTTATTAAAGACTCTTGGGATCAATTTCAATGTTCTTTGCAAGCCAGGCCTTCTAGTCCAACATTAGAGCCTGCTCTCACAAATGCTCTTTTGAATGAATGTAATGTAATAATTGTAAACTGTCTAACATGAACTGTTCAGTGTAAAATTTGGAGATTAAGCCTGTATCGTACAGTAAGGATTGAGAATTGGTCATACTATTTTATTCTTTCAAGATTTCATAGCTCTTGTAACTGAGTTTATATGAAATATTGTGTCCCACTAAATGACTTTAGAACTGAGCAATTAATAACTAATTGAACTCAGCAGAGTGAAGTCTAAATAATAACACCACACATCAGTAGAAATCAATAGTGCAGTCATAAACACTTTGATTTGTATTCACTCGTTGTGTAGAATGAAGCTCCGGTATTCTCTAAAGATGGGCTGAAGGTCTTTTTCATTCGTGCTGTCCCCCAGGGAGGCCAAGGCAAATTTTTCCACATCTCCATGTCTGTATCACAGGTAGACACTTAAGAAGCACAACATATCAACATCAATATTTTAGTTATATTGTTCAAATTAAAATGTATCCTATGCAGATATGCAGACGATTTAAACTGATTTTAAAAAAGCTTGTGTGAATCAACAAGATGTGCATTGTGTATATTATATGTGTTTGTATGTTGAACTTTGTTTCCTCCTCCTGCAGCCCAACAGCAGCTCAGAATCCCTGCATTTCATCACATCAGGAAACTGGGATGTTACTCAGGTTCTGTCCTACGATGAGAAAGGCCAAATAATGTAAGCGCACACACACACACCTAGAGACTCATACATGACACACATATGGTGTATTAATGTAAAGGTTTAATGTTGTGTTTATACAACAGATACTTTTTAAGTACAGAGGATGATCCTAAACGACGACATCTGTACAGGTACCAACTCATTTAATTTTTATCATCATGATTTATCATCATCACCATCATAAAGACTCTAAAACCGTTAAAATTATTTATTTTTTATTTTTTCTACAAATGTAATTGAGGCATTTTGTAATATCCTATAAAAAAACATGAATGTGATTTGTTAATTCTTCTGAACATTCATTTCACTGATAAAAGTACAAAGAAAAGATTTCCAATGTTTTCACTGATCAACTTCATTGTGTTTTGTAAATATGAAAAAAAGTAAATGTCTGTAATGCCTATAAAAAGGGACTGTAATTTATAAAAGTTTTTTGGACAAAAAGCATATGTTATATGTTAAGCAATTGTTCAGTAACAGAAAAGTTCAAGACATGACCTGTCTCTTGTCTGTTGACTTCAGCTGTATTTGTGTTCAGTGCAGACACGGTTAGTCCCTTCAACCGGTGCTGCATCTCCTGTAATTTTACCGATAGCTGTGGATATGTGAGCATCTCCTTCAGCCACAACATCAAGTACCTCTTATTTACCTGTAAAGGTAAAATAACATATACCTTTTTTATTATTATTTTATTTATTTATGTTCTTTTGACTGCTCTCGTATTCAGAGTTTACCACAGAGGGTCATTCACAGTTCTACACCTGATGCCCTTTTATCCGAGCTTGGGACCTGTACTAAGAGCACACTGACAAATGCCTCTGCCAGTGGCAAGGCTGTTTGGCTACTCCTCTCCCCCTCAGACATAGCCAATCATGCCATTCTAAATGCAGCGTTTTCCTATAGCACTTCTGACATTTAATTCTTTGGATAAAGGTAAAGCAAAAACGTTTGGGCTAAAGAATCAACCTGTGTATATTTGGGACCAATGTTTAGTAGTAGATAGTATAAGAGGTCTTAAAAAAATTTCCGCACCTTAATATTTTTGTTGGAAATGGTAAGGGAGGGAAGAGTAGTAATCGGTCGTGTCTGAGAGAGCTTATAGTCTGGATTTAGTGCCATCTGATTTCCACCTTTTGGACCGCTCAAAGAAGCTTTAAGGGGAAGAAAATTTTCATGTGATGATGATGTGAAAGCAGCGGTGCATCAGTGGCTATGCGCCCAACCAAAAACATTCTTTGCTGATGGCATTAAAAACTTGGTACGATGCTGGGAAATATGCATCGGAAGGTGACTTCCTAATTAAAAGTAAAATCCTAATACATAGAGTTAAAAAAAGTGCAGAAACTTTTTGAAGAACCCTCTTAGTAGTAAGAAGATACTATATGCTTATAGTAGGAGAATTGATCTAAAAGAAGTTTAATTATATTCCGTTTCAAACCCATGGATGCCCTATCTCCCTTTGCAGCTATAACAGCCTTTACTCATAATCCATGCTTATCTACAGTATGTTATGTTTCAGGTCCTGGTGTCCCGTTTGTTTCTGTCTACAGAACACAGGACCGACAAAGTGAGTCTAGTCACTAAAACTCATGGTGTATTCAACATACTTAGCCTAGTTGACTGTGTTAAATATGAGGATAATTGTGAAATTTGCAATTCTAGGAAATAAAATGTGTAAAATGGCAGATTAAATTACATAATCTGGTAAAGGACCTTTTGTCCACCAGAAATAAATGCATGAGTTTGGCATAACCTAAAAGCCTTACCAAATAAATAAATGTGCAAGACTTTACTTTGGTCTTTCTCCCAGCTCACCACCTTACACATTTCTTTCTCACAATGTATTTTCATACATCTGTCTGTTGCATCAGAGATGTTTACACAAACCAGGTGAAAAACTGGTGAAAAACTTTGTGTTTGGCTTCCATAGAACTTTTGGATATTGAGCTGAACCTGGTCCTCCAGAAAACTGTGAACTCTATGCAGATGCCCAGAATAGAGTACAGAGAGATGGAGGTTGAGGATTACAGTATGCAGAACCACTGTTCATCATACAGAACTTCAGTTAATATGTTATTAGAAAATATCTGATACATAAAGTGTAATTACATTAAAGATATTTGGTCTCTATTTGTTATAGCTCTACATCTGCAGATCCTGAAACCTGCTGGATTTATAGATACAGTACAGTACCCACTACTGCTGCTCATGTGAGTATCACGAATCTGTACCAAACACATACTGCTTAAACCATCAGCATAGATACATTACAGTACCTGCCACTGCTGGTTCATATTCATGTGAATACTACTATAGCGGCCAGGACCCTGCTGTCTCCCTCAATAGACCCACTGCAGTTTGCGTATCATTTCAACTGCTCCACAGATGGTGACATAGCCACCACTTTTCATTTGACATTCACCCATGTAGAAAGGACGTCACATACGTTCAAATTCTGTTCATAGACTTCAGCATTCAACTTTTTTCAGCACCGGACTGGAAAGCTAAGCTTGTTGGGCCTAAACACCTCTCTACCTATCCCTGCCTGGTTTGGAAATTGCACTGTCTCAGACCAGCAATTAGTGAGGACAGCTGTAAAGATTATCTGGATTTTTCTCTTACAACAAATGTTGCATCCACATAGTCCTGAGCATTGTGGATGACCAGTCATGCCCCTCACTTGAACTCTTTACTTTCCTGCTGTCTGGAAGAAGGTATCATAGCATTCAGTCCCCATTTTGTTTTTTAGAAGATAGCAGACTCATAAACTCAAGTCTGAACTGATAAACACACACACAAACACACACATCTGACACAGTCTTGTTCCCTGGACTCTGATATTTCTGAATAATACATACAATACACAACTGTGATCTCTAAACTGGCATTCATCAACAGCTTTATTACCACATGGCCAAGGAATTACTTCGGCAAACCTTTGTCAAGCACTACCAGATGGAATTACATTCACAAATGCCACATAATACTGTACTGTGCAAAAAAGAAGCCTTATGTTAACAGTGTATACAGTTTCTTGTCGCCATTGTGTATATTGTATTGTTAGCATTTGTCTTCTTTGTTGTACCCTGGTCCTGAAGAAACACTGTTTTGCTTAGGTGTACTTGTATAAAGCTGAAATGACAATAAAGCCTCTTGAATCTTGGATTTCGTTATTGTAATAGATTAAGTAAAAACTTAGTTGAATATTATTTTACAGCAGGAAAACTGTGTACAATAGGAGGGTTAAAAAAAAAAAAAAAAGTCATATAATTTTTGAACTGTTTATGAAAAAAGCCAGTGAAAATTGGACTAAGGATGTCAGGGCTTGTAGATGGGCTTGAACTCAACTCTATTTCCCAAACTGCTTTTTCCAGTAGCCCATGCAGCTGAATTATTTTATTTTTTCCTTAGAAATATTACTTTAGGAAAAATATGTATCTCATGTATTACACATATTGCTGCAGTTCTTCTGCAGTTCAGAAACATTCTTTTGTTTCAAAAATCAGTCCTGCCGAAACAAATTCATCAAACAGAGATGTAAATGCATATGAATAGTTTGTATTGTAAAGCACTGATATTACTTATTTTGTATAGTATTGTATTTAAATGTTTCAAGAAGAACAAAATTATTTTATTGAGGGAACACATTAGGACAGTTTAAAAAATTGAGTAGGGAAATATCCCCTGTGCTTTCACCCTGGTTTCTACATTGCTCCTCAGCCTATGGTGTTAGTATAAATAGTTCAGTTTAAATGACTCAGTATAAATGATTAAATGTAATTGATTAAGTGAAAACAGTTCAGTGTAAATGATTCAGTATAGTAACAATGTCCTTTAACACTATATAATCTTTCTCGCTCTCTCTCTCTCTTTCTCTCAGTGATGGGACTCCAGGAGGTCAGTCAGTGTCTGAGCAGTTTCAGGTGGACTGGGCCACTGTATTAGTCAGCAGTTTTAGTGTGATTGCTGTAAGGTGTGATGGACGTGGCAGTGGTTTTCGGGGTGCCAAACTCCTCCATTCAGTGCAGCACAGACTGGGTCAGCTCGAGGAGGAGGACCAACTGAAGATTCTTAGGTACATCTGTGGAGCGAGAGCTTTGCTGTTCTTCAGCTTTCTATCCATTCATTAAACTCATAACATGTTATTTTCTTCTTTCTGAGTGTCATTTAATCAGACTTAAAAAAGTTACAGTTTTAACAGCTGCCTGGTAAGAGGTGATACAGTCCTGTCATTAAACCTGACTAAATGAGTGCATAATTAACCTGTAATTTACCAGTAATTTACGATTACTGAACTAATCTTAAACCAATACACACAGACCAGCGTTTTTTTATAGACACCAGCAAATCTAAATGTTGTATTGCTGTGTTGTACTGTTGTGGAAAAGAAAGATTAGCAATTAATTATTTAATTATATAATTAATAGCTAGTAATCAAATACGGGGCACCACTGGCATTTTTAAGGAGAAATGACCAGGAAACCCGAATTCATAACATATCAGTCACTTTCTGTTGGGGTAAAGTTAGTCGATTATTTCTCTCACCCAGGTAATCAAACTCACAGCGCTAAATTTTGAATTGTTATAATGTTTTTAATCTAACAAAAACATAACACGTACAATGACAATAAGTAAATGACATAACTAAGTGTTAATGATACAAGTAGGTAAACTATTACTGGGACATGGCATATGATTATCTAGAGTGTATTGAATGGTGGGTAGAACCAGGAGGTTTAGAGCCCGATTTAAGTGTATGCTATCAATTAATAGTGGAAGCGAATAAAAAGGTATCAAAACGAAACACAAGTGAGACGTGTGTACCTGTCAGCTGATGAAGGAAGTCTTCGAAGAGAGGGGCCCATAGTCGAATCACCTTCGTCTGTTGGTTCTTCTCTCTGGCCCTATTTAGCTGAGAAGTGGGCTTTCCACTCCGCAACACTTTGCTCAGGTGCCTTGATTCTGAGGTGTTTTAATTAGACTGAAGCACACTCCTTTTCTTTGTCTCTGAAGATATACAGATGTGGAGCACAAAGGTCATCACGCACTGTGCAATTCAATGAAGAGTTTGGATTCTCTACACGCAGCTGGATAGGAACTTTACCTTGAACAAAAGCAGAACAATTCAAGTCGACTGCAACATGAACTGTGAACTGAATCAACTAAGCTGACTAGTTCGGGGTCAGTTGCGAACTCTTTAACTCTTCTGAGGGAGCTGCATTCTGCGTTCGGTCGGGTGTACCAAACTCTGGAAGAGCTCAATGGGAGATAAACTTTTTTCTTAAGATCATGTGACAAAATAGTTGCCGTCCACCATGCAAGTTAACCATTTGTGGTCAGTAGGTGATGCTAAAAGCTTAGTTTTGACAAAAAAGGAAACCGATTATAAAAGTTAACTCTTAATATCACTAACATAATAAAAGAACAAAATCTAAATACCAATATATAGATTAAACAGATCTAAGTTACATATGTTACAGATTTTATTTTAAACTTGTGTTATGCAGTTCGGGGTTCTGAGAATCAGCTTCTCCAGGAGTGTAGAAAATGCTTAATGTTGAAAAAAAAACTAACGTGCGTGGCTTAATGTACTAAAAGAACGACACACATATCAAAAAACCAATGGCAACATAAGATCTGCTTATGAATGACAAACTCCATTAAAGTAATTCAGTAATTGACATCAGAACAACAGCTTCCATCCAAAACCAAATTGATTAAACAGTCTATACCAGATACCACATGGGTCACAGCAAATTAAACCACTCCTACTTAATCAGAGGAACCAGTGCAGACCCTATATGCAGACCCTGCAACACATTGCTCACTATGAAACACGTACTAGTAGAATATTCCACTACAGGAAAGAAAAGCAACAAATGAACAGCTCAAGTTAAAAATGTATTTAACACAACATAACTTTTATAACATAACAAAACTTTTATGAACAACATTAAATGGAAGATGAAGAACAATGTTAAAACATAAGGAACTAACATATTCTGTCATGGAAATGGCCAAGATGACACTGTGTGTGTGTGTGTGTGTGTGTGTGTGTGTGTGAGAGAGAGAGAGAGAGAGAGAGAGAGAGAGTCGTCTATCAAAGGCAAAACACAAATAATCTTTAATATAGTTGCTATTTTGTTTTGCAGCATTTTAGCAAATGAGCCGTACATTGACAACACCAGGATTGGAGCTTTTGGACAGGTAACAGCTCTCACTGTCTTTTTGTCTACATTCTGTAAGCTGTAAGGGTCCACCAGATCTCCTCAAATCAGCTCTTAAGCCTGTATTCACCCACCTGAACTCAAGCTCCTTTACTTATTCTGAAAATAACTTTTCTCCAATTACTGATCGTATCATTCATGACTGCCCCAGAACATTAATATCTTATATTATATTATACGTACATTTATACTCCCACTGTACACACACATTGCTGCCAGGAGGATCTCCAAGCACAGGTGAATAAAAAATATTGTGTATACAATGCAGGCCTAAAGTCTGAGACCACTAGTGAAAATTCTACTGTTTTAAATTTTTCCTCATATCAAAAAAATATTTACAATTTTATATATCAAACCCTATGCTGCATTCACATGATACGTGGCAAAACCGCTTTCGTGCTGCTGTGTCATTGTTTTCTACAGAGTGAGACAGTTTAGCCTAACTTGCTGCCACTGTGCTTGCCAAAGTGGCATGCACCTCACTGATTTGCAGTGTTCATGTGGTTTTTACCACATTGACCTATTTTGTTGCTGCCAACAAGACAAATTGTTTTCAGTAATGACTCATTTGCCCACAATTCCCACAGACACACTAGAAAATCTTGTGAAAAGCCTTTCTAATATAAAATCCATCTTTCATCTTACTTATTAAAATTCAGGCTTTTGGAATTGAATTTCCAACAAACTTGTGGTCAGGTGACCATATACTTTTGGCCATATTGTGTATTTAAAGATAACATTAATTTTAGAATGAAAGATTTGTTGATGCCCTGGAAGTGCTTCATTAATTAAGTGTAGGTGCTAATTTTGCGAATTAGAAACATCTTACAGCATCAACAGCTCTGCCGCAAGGTTACAGAAGCTCTGAATACGGGATCACTATGTGCTGAAGCACAGAACTCTAAGAGTAGTATTGCTTGGATTTCAGTTCCAAGCGATTTTGATTAGCAAGGGGTAGCATTGGCTGCAGTGGCTGTGGAGCCATTACAGTTTGTTTAAGCCAAACATATCACTAGTGACTAATGTTCTAATTGTGTAAATGTAATGTACTGTGTATTACAGGTGTATGGTGGGTACATCACCAGCCTCCTGCTCAGCTCCAGTCACTCAATGATGAAGTGTGGAGCTGTTCTCTCACCCATCACTGACTTCCAGCTCTACGGTATGTACATTACACAGTGTTTATGTGAGGAGGAAGTAGAGTAGGGCGTTAAACCTTCATTTACATTTAGAAGTACTTAAGATAGAAATCTCCTTTGGCTTAACTGATTAGCAGAAAGGCTGTTTGATGGCAACGCTGAGATAAAATGTTAGTAGAATGTTCGGGGTGCATGATTTATTAATGGTTGTACAACAGCTAGTTCCAACCACACAATATGAAAAATATGGGTCGCAGAGAAAAATAATAATGCACTGATGAACACACAACCAATTAAGTAAGTGCTCTACATTATTACCACTTGTTATGAAGTACCTACGACATTAGTTCTTTTTAACTAACAAAATGAGCACAAAGCATTAGAAAAAAAAGATTGAAATGTGAGGAAAACTGATACATACTGATACACAACTGCATTAGTTAATTTGATTTAATTACATAGCAACAATCAATCAGCTAAACTACACTGGAAGTAGAAAATTGTTCAAATTAAATAATATTTAATATATGGTTTTGTGGTTAATGCTGTCAGGTAAATATGCCATTTAGGTTTCCAAAACTCTATGCAGTTATATTATTTATATTATTCAAGTCATACTGTAAATAATGGAACTCCCACTTATTTACATCATAAATTAACTGTGTAATGCTATTTTGTGTACAATAGTATATTTTGTATTATGCTGCAATATGAACCCTAATGTTGTCAGGAAAAGCTTTGATATACCCACTGTGTCTATCTACCAATTGATGAACTCCATATGCCTTATATTCTGATAAATAGTCCAGTCCCTTAACCCCACTGAAGAGAAAAATGTATGCATTGCCTTTTTATTTTTCTATCTGTAAGCCTTGTTAACAGGCTGATCTTTTCAACAGTGTGTACATTCAGACATTTATATCTGAAAACGAAAACAGCTTAGAAATCAACTACACAGTAGAAAATAAATCCTTTTAATAACTAACAGTGCACTCTCTCATGGTTTTCAGCATCAGCTTTTTCAGAACGGTATCTGAGCCTTGTGAAAACAGACAGAGGATCATATGAGGTATATCGTATTGAATGGAGTTGTATATTACTGTACATAATTGTTGCTTTAATGATGAAATGTGTGTTTTCATCTAACATTTCTCCACAGATGAGCAATCTTTTCAATGTGACATCTCAGTTTGTGGATAGGAAGTTGTTGATTATTCATCCAACTGCAGATGGTACATTCAGACCTCAGCTGGTTATGTTGTTAAAGCTTTATTATTGTGGATTTATGGTTTGAATAGATTTAATCATAGAAACTTTGTAAACATGACCACTTAAATTTACTGGTTATTTTTGGTTTGCAGAAAAGGTTCATTTCCAGCACACAGCCAGATATATTTCTAGGTTAATCAGTGAGAAAAAGAACTATTCTTTACAGGTATGATCAGCTTCTTGATACTGAATCTTTATTTTCAAACCAGGAATTATATTGTATGCATTTTTAAAATGTCGATATCACCCGCCCATAATAATAGCCACCAATGCTGTGAAATTAAACTAGACATATTGATTTTCATATTCGATCTTCACTACCTTACTGATAATTTCATTTCTCTAACAGATCTATCCAGATGAAGGTCACTTCCTCCACAGTGAGGCAACAAAGCAGCACCTAAGACAGTCTCTGGTTAACTTTTTTGAAGAGTGCTTCAGAATACCAGATGACACAGTTAAGGAAGATCTTGAAGAGGATGGTGAAAATGAGGGTTAAGTACATCTGATTTGTGATGTTCAAACACAGAGCATCTATTTTTTACCAAACAATCTATCTTTCTAAATCCTCACATTTGGCCCGGTTTGATCCTACCTGAATCTGCAGTGTGGAAAGCTTTTCTTCTCAGTACTGCGGCACTTTCTTTCCCTCTCTCCACACTCTTTCCTGGATGTATGGACTACCACAGCTTTACTAACTCATGTCCAGGGTTGAGAGGACGAGGCAAATCTCATCTATCTTTTTATTGATAGATTGCTCTGGATCACTGATAGCAGAAAAGCCTCTGATAAACCTCCTGGTACAAGCACGAGTAAAAGCAGGGTGGTTTATAGCACAAAGTGTGTAGACTGAGTATGAAGAATGTTGATAGAGCTGTGCTGGTCTAACATACAAAGCCCATTTCTGGAAAAGTTGGTACATTTTTTTGTAAAATTTTGAAATGGTAACAAATGAGGGTATCATGATTGGGTATTAAGAATGATCCACCAAAGGCTCAGTCTTTGCAAATATTTCTCAGCACAAGACTGCAAATAATTAGCCATCCATAAAATTGCAAAAAGATTCATGACATCCAGAGAAATATCAGCCTGTGTATGGCAAGGTCGGAAACTAACGTTAATTAACTGTTTATATACTGTATGAGAAACTGTCATGCTGTGATAAATATAGCCACAATAACTCTGAAAACTGTTGTCAAACAGTCCACCACTGCAT
This sequence comes from Trichomycterus rosablanca, assembly GCF_030014385.1. Lineage (NCBI taxonomy): Eukaryota > Metazoa > Chordata > Actinopteri > Siluriformes > Trichomycteridae > Trichomycterus > Trichomycterus rosablanca. Next base: position 26,006,889 of record NC_085990.1, on the reverse strand, counting down.
CAAGAAATGCAACCTGAAACTATTATGCAAAGAGAAATCTATACATCACTTCTATCATGACAAGGACAAAAAGAGTGTTAGGATTTGATATAATTACTTAAAGTTTTAATATAATTATTCTCTTGCTTTCCACACACACACACACACATACATCCTTGGATTAGCTATATTAAAAGATTAAAACAAACACCTTTCTTTTCAACAGCAACAACTGCAACTTCCAGTTTTGCAGGCATCACATTTTATGTCTTTACAATCACAAAATATTTCTTTCCTTAGTTTTTTTTTGTCAGGTAAATAAAAGTGTATTAAAATAACATCACAGATTCTACTCAACGTTTTTGGAAATAGAGTTTGTAGCATTTTGAGCATTTCGAATGGTGGAGGATGGCCTTCAATCATTCTTGTGTCTATTGTACTAATAGAAAACCTACACAGTAGACCATTGACTTACGAATTTAATTGGTTCCAAAGGGCTGTTCTTAAGTCAAATTGTTCGTACGTTAAATCTATTTTTCCCATAGGAAATAATGTAAATAGAATTAATCTGTGCCAGACCTCCCAAACCACCCCCTTACCTAACTCTTCTAATGTCTTAAATGGTCTTTTTTGTTATAAATACAAGTATATTTTTCGATTAAATCTTAAATTATAGAATAGACATTACTGTAATAAACAATAATAAACAATAATAAACAAAAATACACAGTAGTACTGTACATAAAACACACATCTCAGTACAGTATGTGTGCTGTACCATACACCATAATACATTTCCTTCTTTTTATATAAAATGTATATACTAGAAACAACAATAACTCTCATACTTCTTTATTATTTCCTTCTTTATTTCAATAGTGTTGTATTTTGTAGGTGTAATTGCAAGAAAGAAAGAATATTTTACTGAGCCGAATTCCTTCTTCTCTGTCACTCACTGTTCCCGCTGTCTGATACACAATGACAGCTACTGGCAGGAGTAATTATACAACAACAAATGTAACAGATTTTTTTTCATTTTCTCAGCTCTGCGTTCTCTCTGCACCTTATTTGGGGACATTTTAATATTGAAAACACCAGAAAAACACCGTCCGCTGTGCGAATGTTCACTCACTGTATATATATATATATATATATATATATATATATATATATATATATATATATATATATATATATATATATATATACGTATATATATATATATATATATATATATATATATATATATAGAGAGAGAGAGAGAGAGAGAGAGAGAGAGAGAGAGAGAGAGAGAGAGAGACGCTCGGAGTCAACTTGTTCGTGACGTCACGTGTTTCACGAATTTCGGTTCGTAATCTGTAATTTGTTAGTATAAATGTAGAAATGTTAGTATGGTAAGCCGTTCGTAACTCAAGGGTCGACTGGAGTAATAAGAAAAAACTATTACATTTGAGTATTTCATGATCTTAAAAATATTGCATGCTTAAATGTTTATTAATATCATTTGGAATCATCTTTCACATTTTTTTACCTCTTAAAACAACACAACATTTTCTAAATCCTAAAGACTAATAACATGTTAACAAACACTGTAATATTTGAAATTAGAAAGTTATAAAGTTGAATTATATAATATTAAAATATATTATTGACAGTTCAGAGAAATACTGTAATCAAGAAAACACAAAAGTAATTTACCTAAAACTTTTCAATATGTGAATAATTATCTAGAGAATGGTGCCAGTAGGTAGTGTTGGTGTGTCATTGGGTCTAATAGGTTTAATTCCTTTGTTTCTCTCTGTAATAGTGTCTTTTTCCTTCTCAAAATTTACTAATAAGTGGATATCTAAATTGCCTCTAGGTGTAAGTGAAAGTGATGACCTATGATTGACAAATTGTTTAGGGTGTATTTTCTTGTATATTCTCTGCCTATGTCCCAGTCTCTGAATGCACCATGACACTGACCAGAGCAAAGCAGAACATAAGAATAAATGCATTAGTAAGTACACTAGAGTTCACTAATGTCTTTACATTTACAGCTAGACATCTCTTAAACAACTCTTAAAAAAAGAATTTGAAATGAAAGTCAAAGGAGGTAAATACAGATGGCTATTGTTATTTTAAGATACCAGTAGTGCATCACAAAACACTAATTACTGACTTTTTAATTTCTATGCCTTTTAGTCCTGGGCCTGAAAATCGCTTGAAGCCATTTTCAAGCAATGACATGACAAAATGTATTCAAATGTAGATGTGTTTAGGTCTATAATCATTTTATGTAAAATGCCATTTCATATTAATTTAATACTAATTGCTTTCTGCTTTGAGCAATACCAGTAACAACACAATGTGTAACACATTATGACAGTAAATGACTGCTTTAAAGTTATGCTTTGGTAAACAAGGACATTTTATTTCACAAATATGTTAAGCTTTAAATTCCATGTCCTTGTTTTCTTTTTTCTTGCTTTTCTTTCATCCGCTAAAGAATAAGCTAGGAATCAAAAAAAGATAGAAAACAATGAGATGACATTAAAGTAATTGAATGCATTCCCTGTTTACTACTGTGTTTGAGTCTTGCATGCCCAGACTTTTACTCTGATGAGGTTAAAGGCTGGTGAATATGTGTGATTTTGGCTTAAATGTAGGTAGAAACAAATACTTTTTAGGGAGGGAACAACCTGAATGTCTCCTAAATGCCAAGCCTAACGCTTCTACAAAAATGGACTGCAGTCCAAAGTGCACACTATTAGTAAATAGTATGTTTAATACATCTAAAAGTAAATGCAGTTAAAAAATATAATCCTTTGTATTGTATTAACTGCACACACTGTACTGTAGCATTGGAACAAATTTTAGCACAGAAGGTTAAAGTGAATAACACTGGTTTGAAGCTAAAGGCTGTACTGTTACTTGCTTTACTGTAACCTCACACCTATTATATTAGAGGGATACATTTATTTGTATAGCGCTTTTTACAATGAAAGCTGCTATTGTTTACAGTCTGTAAAAAATAGCTGACAAATACAAGCAAAAGAGCCAGTGAGAGCAGACAGTCAGAAAGTCAGAGAGTTGGAGAACTCAGCCCTGAACTGATTCCCAGTTATGCTTTTTAAAATGTGGCATGTGGCATTTGATTAGGTGCAGATAATGCGTTGAAGTGCAGTTTAAAGAGTCTATGTGTTTTTTTCTTTGTAGATGGGAATGTCCTGCCAAACAGTGTACCATATTTGTACAAGGCCTTTAAGATGTCTGTGTATGTGTAAAAACTTTACTATAAAGAATGCTTCTCAGACATTTTATGGCTAATCCACTGTGCTCCAGCATAAACAGATTCTTGCAACATTTATGATCCTGGTCTGTGGCTCATAAAAGACAAGGACAGACTCGCATCTAAAAGATGGGTCAAACAGGCATCATAAAAAGTTGGACAGCATATTATTTTGGGGCTGCAAAGTTTAAGTATCTGTTTTATATAGTGGACACTATCATTTTGCCCTGCTTTTGTATATATTGTGTGTTTGCTTAATTTACAGTTATTCTAAATTGCCAAAAGTAAGTAAACATCTAAACATGAGCTTGTTGGATGTCCTATTTTAAAGTCATGTGTATGAATAGGGAGTTGTATGTACAGCATTCACTTTCCTGTGGAGACTTTTCACAAAATTCGGATTGTGCACTTGTATGGTCAGACACTGATGCTGAACAATAAAAAAAAATGCAATTGATGTCACAATTCATTCCAAATGTGTTTAATTGGGTTAAGGTCAGAGCTTCTAGCAGGCCACTGGATTTTCCCAATACCAAACTCATGGTAATAGTAAAAGGCCTTCCTCTAAACTGTTGCCACAAAATTAGAAGCATAAACTTGATTTTATATTATCAATGTTTTAGGCTTGCTTAACTATAGACAGTGTGTAGCCTTTGTTTCAAAATAATGACAGCTCTGTTTTAGTACTTTTTGCATTGCATCTGACAATTCAATTTCCTTATGACATAAGGTGAAAATGACATTGTAAAACCTTTTACATTACCTCATGATTTGCATCCCTGTATTTCTTTATTTTGATCCAATGTATTTTTAGAAAACCTGAATGAAAATTATAAAAGAAATCAAATCTATAAAAGAATGTGATATTTTGTAAAATACAATAAAAATAATAATTTGTGATTTGTTAATTCTCTGAAACCTTTATTAAATGAACAAAAGATTTCCAATGTTTTCACTGACCAGCTATATTGTTTTTGTAAATATATATAAAAACATGATGTCTGCAACAAATTGGTAAAGAAGGCTTATTGGTAAAGAAGTTTACTACTGTGTTTCATTAACCTTCTTATTAGTTACAGTTTGTAAACAGGGATACTCATTGTTGCCGTTTTAAAAGTGAAATTTTTGGACACTCGTGCTTGATACAAGACTTCAGCTGCTCAGCAGTCTGTGATCATTGTTATCAAATTCTTCTGTTGATGATGCCATACATCTGGTCTTTAAGCAGTCCAGTAAAGCACACATACTCTTGGCTACAAAGTATTGCATGTTGTAGGGCATGCAGACTGGGGCCTGGCATTGTATTGCTGAAATAACCATGGTCTTTCCATGGTCACAGAGAATGCAGAGGTGGTGCTTTATGGAGAGTGAGGAGGAGGAAATATAAACCACACCTTCCATTGATTGTTATGGGGAATGTGAGATGTGAGATAAATAAGATGAAAGTACGCAGCAGGAATATTAGGAAGGCAGCATTATGTGTTTTACTGAAACATGGCTTCAGGAACATATTCCAGACTCAAATTCTACCATCCCTGGTTTTCGAACTGTATGGGCTTCCTATCACACCTCTTCGGCCATCAGTACCAAAATATTGCACCATGTCTTCCCTCTATTTGCACACTAGAATTAAATTCTGTATCATCATCCTCCCTTTTCACAGCATACATAACTGAGTCTTCCAATATTCACCTCCTGCCTGTCTGTTTACAGCAGCCAGGTGAAGAGACAGTTGGAGAAACTGTCGGAACAAAGCTCCTGGTACGGATGGTCCTGAAAATATGCTATGTGGGATTCTGCAACACATTTTCAATCTGGGCCTGAATCTCATCAATGTTCCAGTGCTGTGGAGGACATCCTGCCTCATTCCAGTACCAAATAAGTCTTCATCTGCCCTTAATGACTATAGACCGACTGCCTCTCACATTATGAAAGTAATGGAAAGACTTGTTTTGGCCCATCTCAGACCTCAGGTGAAAACCTTCCTGAATAGGTGGTTTGCAGCATAGGAACACCCCAGGTGAATGTACTCTCACCTTTCCTTTACACTGTATACACCACAGACTTCCAGTAAAACTCATGTACATGTACAAAAAATCTCAGATGACTCAGCAGTGGTGGGGTGTATCAGCGGTGGAGATGAGAGTGAGTACAGGGATCTCGTTCATCTTGATGATAGGAAGGTCCAGAGCAAGTTTTATATTCTAAGAAATCTCTGGTTTTTCAAGTATGTGGCAAGATTTTAAATATATGTTACCAGTCTGGTGTTGCAAGTGCATTCTTCTATGTAGCTATCTGCTGGAGAAGCAGCATCAGAGCTAAAGACTCCAAGAAGCTGAACAAGCTTGTAAGAAAGGCTGGCTCTGTGCTGGGTTTTACTCTGGAGCCCTTAGAGCTAGTTGTTGAGCGAAGAATCTTGCACAAGCTGCTCAGTATAATGGACAACACATAACAGCCTTTATCTATTGACTAATTATTTTTGCAGTCACATGCTACTTACAGTGATTGTTCTTTTTACGCATCTAAATCATGCAAGCAAGATGACCAAGATGAGCATATTGCACTACCTAAGTCTGTTCTTCCCTTTCTTGTGTGACATTTCCATTGTATTTACAATGGGGGTGAGAGAAAACATTCACAAACAATTTTGCATTCTAGAAACAAGCAAAATAGTTAAATTATGTAATGTGCCAAAAAAATTAAAACATCAAATTCTGCTAAATATGATGCATTGCCACCACCTGAATAACCTTTTCAGCGTTTGCAGATTGAATTCATGCACATACCTCAAAAAAGAAATGGCCAAGAACAGTGGCCAAGACAGTGATCAAGGAACACTATTTGTCTCAAAGGTTACACAGAAGTTATATGATTGCGTGTTTACTGCCAGTTGGATGAATATAACACTAAAAGAGTGTTTGACTAAAGCTATGATAGAAACTAGGTCTTGGTTAGATTGGCTACAAGCCATATTGTGTGGATTTAGAATGACTCCAAGTACCGTCACTAAATTGTCACCATCTGAGGCTATCATGGGACATCCCTTTCCTACTCCTTGGGTGAAGAGTAAACCTTTTATTTTTTGTACAGGAAACCTGAATACTGTTGCTGGTGATTACATTCAAGCTCTTATAAAAAATGTAAGTGTTCATGATACTGCTTGTGCTTCTCTCCCAATGCCCACAGGCAAGCATACTCACCCTTTTGTTCCAGGTGATAAAGTCTTAGTAAAAGCTACTTTTCTGAGAAAAATGCCACAAATGTCATCTCAGTACAGCTATGCACAATCTCACTTACTCATGCTGATCCAAAAGATCTTCCCTCTCATCCATTAAATATTGCTATCAAGTAGCCCCTAGGGGGTCCAACACAGAACTCCTGCTCTTTAGGGGAGCCCAATAAGGGACATTTAGATAAGGCCTTCTTTTGTCTTTTCCTCAACCTATTTTTCATTTTACTACATACACTTAGTGCTGGGTGGTAACCATCATTTAATTCCCCGAGCAGTAGGGATTTTTCATTTAACGCCATAACGTAGCATAGCTTATACAACAGCTGTAGGTTTCAATAGGCAGCAAATCATATAAAATTAGTAGACGTTAGAAGTGCTGTGGAGCACTGTGCAGCTTACCCACTATGCAAAGAGCTCCATAGGTAGGTAGCATTAGCATAAAGTCTGTAAACAACTGAGAGAGGGTTTGTCGCTACAGTGGATAAAAAGATAAAAATACAGAAAACAGATACAGGCTGATAAGAAAAAGACCAGTGATGCATCAGAAGAAGAGCTGTGTCTGCAGTTGTCTGTGTCTGCAAATCTGACACAGACCAACAGACTATAAACTGTAAAGTTTGTCCAGCCACTGGTGGTAACACTAGCAACTTACTCCCTTACTTTAACAGAAAACGTGTGAAAATACCAAGACAATACATGCGACTGAAGTGTGTGGATTCGAGACCGTCAACCAGTAGCACCAGTGAAACAGTGAAGCTAAAGTGTCAGACAACACTTAAAGGCGCATTTCCTTGAGGTACTGTGTATAACATGAATAGCATGTAATAGAGCGATATTACGAATGCAGTCACAGTCTACCTATGCAAGGACATGATTCCTCTACATACTGCCGAGAAAGAAGGTTTCATAGCAATGATTACAACACTGGATTAGAGGTCTTACCAGGGCAAAAATACTTTAGTCAAATTGCTATTCCAGCATTGTACCAGCTATACCCAAGCTAGATGGAAGTGGAGCAATGTACAGTTGCTAACTTTTCTACAACAACAGACCTGTGGTCAAGTCGAACAATGGAGTCATACCTTCATCACTGATGGCTGGGAGTTGCTCAACCACTGATTGCACATCAGAGAAGTAATTGCACAAGGCTTGAGAGAGGCTCTTGAATCCTTGAATCCTAGAGGCAGGTGGCCCTAACAGCTGACAGTGGAACCAACATTGTGAAGGCAATCCAATTGAATACCTGGAGAAGACTCCAACGCTTTGACACAGGCTTTACCTTACCATATGTAAATATTAATATTTTTTGTAATAAATTGTTATCATCATTAATTATATTATTAATAGTCTTATAATGTAAATATAATTAATAAATATCTTAACTTATGTGATGTTTTCAGAAATAGTGCTGTTTTTATTAACATTTGAATTAGCTAGATATAAATGGCAGGTACTAAGCATTTTGTTTGTTGTACAGAGAGAAGCATAACGGATGTCCATATAGAACAAGCAATTGGTGTATGCAAAAAATTTTTTTGGTGCTTTCTCGCAGTCCTGAAAAAGAAGAGGGACGTGGCTATTGGTCAGGCTGATTAAGGCTTGCCAAAACACCAGCTCACAACAGAGACCCCTACTAGGTGGGCATCACAAAAAAAAAGATGATCCAAAGAGATCCAACCACTTTGCCGGTACTAAGTCTCTTTAATGAAACAATTCTGTAAGGCCCACTGTTGCAAAACTACATCACTTTTAGCTGTACCAAAAACAAACCTGCAAATGTTTATTTCTTGTAAGACCATATTTACATAGTCATTATGTCTTATTGTTTAGCCTTGCAATGCCATTGGATGGTAAATGTGTAAATAGGTCTGACTATCAGGCCATGAAGTCATACAACTTGCGAACTTTCCTGGATGCACATCTCCCTCTTTCACTGAAGTTTTTTGCGATTATTAGAATGTCTAGAACATGTAATTACTAAATTATTGTTGAATGCATGCACCGACTTAGATTTTCAGCTTGTTATGTCTTTTTTTAGACATACAAAAGTTTTACAACGTTGGGTAAGGATGGTAGTCAAAATGGCATATGCACCTTGCACAATGCATGGGGACATAGCACTTCTCAAATGTTCACATATTGTGAAATACTTACTTATTACTACTAGAAATATAATGTATTTGATTAATTGCAATTTCTAAATGTTTTTCTTATCTGTTAAGAACAGATTTGAGTAATTATGAATAAAAACATGTTTTATTGTTGTGGTATTTCAAGCCCTTCCAGTAGCAGTATTTGAAACTTTGGCTGTATTTTATCTGTAAAAATACATATACAGCTGTTTTTCTGGGCTTTGTTTGCTCAAATATCTAAAGCCAGACACTGGTTGTGTAGGATGGTTACTGTATGGATGTGGGGACAGGTGTGAATATTCTTGACTGAGTGGATATAAGTGGTCTGGGGGGTTGTAAGTATGGTGCATTGTTCTGGACTATGTTGATCTAAGTGGTCACACAGTATTGTGTGACTTGAGTGTTAATTATGTGATACATTCCATTCATTTGCATTGAAATGATTCAGACTTTAGCATTCTCTAACTCTTCCTACTATTATTTCCATTCCAGAATGCTACGAGCAAGGAAACGTGTTTACACTGTGAAAGACGTCATTGAAGCGGTCCAAACCGGAGAGAGTGACTTTGAAATGGAATCAGACACCAGCGAATCAAGTGACGAGGAGGTGGATGAGGATGCAGGTCCAGTGGACAAACAGAATCAGACACCCATTGATTGCCCAGCTGATGATGATGAGGTAGTTGAGGCAACCAAACCAAGCCAAACAACTCATCGGACTAAGCCCCGGGACCGATATCCCTGGCTGAAAAAAGATTTCACTAGTCCATGTACTGATTTCTCTGGTCCAGATGTCACCAGTGGTGCTGTTTCCCTCCACACACCACTAGAGTACTTCCAGAGGTTTGTGTCAGAAGACATGATCCAGGCCCTGACAGAAAACACAAATGAGTACAGCTTCCAAAAGAACTGCACATGTCTAAACGCCAATAACAAGGAAATTGAGCAAATGATTGGCATGTACTTGAAGATTGGTCTGATGCATATGTCTAGAGTGCGTATATATTGGGAGACACACCCCCGTTTCGGACGTGATGTCACGCAATAGTTTCCAATCTCTGTTAACATCATTGCATTTTGTCAACAACCTCACAGTGTCAGAGGCACAAAAGAAAGACAAACTCTGGAAACTCAGACCATGGCTAGCTTCCTTTAGAGAGAAATGCCTGCTGTCGGTACCTGAAAAGCACAACTCAGTTGATGAGATAATGGTTCCAATCAGGGGAAATTTAGCAGCATAAAGCAATACATGCAAGGCAAACCCATGGGGCTTCAAATTGTGGGTGAGAACTGGGTCCTCTGGCATCCTCTGTGACTTTGGTGTGTACCAAGGCAGCATCGATGGAAGACGAGCCAGATCTGAACTTGGAATGTCGGGTGATGTTGTAATGAAGCTTGCCTCCACGCTTCCAGACGATCAGAACTATAAAATCTACGCTGACAACTACTTCACCTCTGTCTCATTAGTAGCTCAGCTCCTTGACCGCAGATTGCATTATGTGGGAACAGCCAGGCAAGTGCGCTTACCCAACTGTGTCCTCGAAGATGAGTAGAGCTTGAAGAAAAAGGGGGGAGGAAGCTTTAATGTCAGGGTGGAGGCAAACCACAACATCTGTGCTGTGAGATGGTACGACAACAGGGCAGTCACCCTTGTGTCATCCTTTGCTGGCCCAGAACCTGTTACCAAGATTGAACATTGGAACAAAGCCACCAAATCCTACGCAGAGGTTGAGAGGCCTTACATCGTGGGTGCCTACAATAAATACATGGGTGGTGTGGATTTGTTGGACTCATTTGCTGCCAAGTACAAGTTCCCGATGAAATCGCACTGCTGGTACATTTACATCTTTTGGCACACCATCATCCTCACCGTAATCAACGCCTGGCTCCTCTACAAGCGGGACTGCAAAGCTTGCAACATTCTCAAGAAAGAGATGCTAAACAGGAGAGCGTTTCAGGCGCAACTAGCATCTTCTCTCATCCTGGTAAGAATCCATTTCTGCTGTTTGTCTTATTAAATATTTCACTGATTATACAGTTTTTAATCTATGTTTGACATTGTAATTGATCTTTTTCTAATTTTATTCAGATAAAATCAACTCTCCCTTTGACATCCATGACAGTAATACCACAGAGACCTGTGACTGCTCTGAGGAGGTTATGTGTACCACCAGTGGATGTGCGCAAGGACATGATCACACATTTCCCTGTAAAAACAAAGAGAGGACGCTGCAGACACTGCGATAAAGGCTACACCAATACCCTCTGCAGGAAGTGCGGTGTGTGTCTATGCTTTTCAGATGAAAGGAATGGCTTTTTGGAGTACCACTGAACATGAACACAAGTGGTTATCGCCGTTGTCTCCCACTAATCCGGGTTCCGCCAGTGCGTCCTGGGTCTGCACCGAAGTTTTCATTGTTATTTTTTTTTGCCCAATAAATTTAGTTTCATAAAAGTATGACCGCTGTGTAATTATTAATTATGATATTTATGATACAATCCACAGTGCAAATCAACCCTTAGTTGTTCAGTATATTTGTTGACAGCGTGAGTGCAAATACATGAATTCTGCTCCCATCCAGGCCCGATGTTTCAATATTGCAACATTTCTGTAAAAACTTAGTAAAACATAAAAAATTTGGTAAACCTTCAATTTCTGCATCAGAGGCCTCCTTTAACATCATAAGAGAGGGGAAATTATTTTTTTGTTTGCTCTTTTTTCTATTTTTGGGTTTTACAGGGTTAGGGAGAAAATTACACTCAACTGATCAAAGACATAAGGACAACCATTCTAATGTACTTGAATGAAAAGTACTCAGATCCTGACACAGATGACCAGCTAGATATAGCTTCTCTTCTTAATCCCCGTTTCAAAACTACCTATATCAAGAATAAAAAGGTGGATGACATTAAAACAAGAGCAGCAGAAGAGATTTAATCACTGCTGACTGAGCAACAGTGAGACGCAGCTGGCACCTCATTAGCTCCCTCAAAGGTTAAAGCAGCAGCAGCTGTTCCTGAGGTAACAGTGGAGATCGACAATAACACTGACCCTTTGGAAATGCCAAGTTAATTTTCCTTGTGTTGTAAAGCTACCCAAGATGTATATGTTTGTTACTTGCCACCAGTGGCCCATCTGAGAGAGCTTTTAGCACAGGTTGACATCAAACTGTGAGTTTAAATGTGGATTGTTTATTTTTGTAATGGACAGACAAGAGCAACTTGTTTTATTTGTTAAAGTGAAAACTTTGTAAAGAGAAATGTAAAATAATTAAATATTAAAATGTTAAAGTTTTGAGCATCCAACTGTTTTCACTAAGTTGCAGTTTGCACATAAAGAATTGCAACTGTTTCATTTCAAACTGATTTTGTGGGGCCAAGTAAACCCTTTAGTACTCAAAGACTTCACTATATACATGAATTATATATATATATATATATATATATAATATATTACTGGTGCAATGTGCAATTAATGAAGATTGGCCACCAGACTGGTCCAATTTAGCCATGAAACCTACCACACTAAAATGACAGGTGTTTCAGTTATTTTGTCCAACCTCTGTATATATATATATATATATATATATATATATATATATATATATACATATATATATATATATATATATATATATATATATATATACATATATATATATATACAGGGGTTGGACAAAAAAAAAAAAAAATATATATATATATATATATATATACAGGGGTTGGACAAAATAACTGAAACACCTGTCATTTTAGTGTGGTAGGTTTCATGGCTAAATTGGACCAGTCTGGTGGCCAATCTTCATTAATTGCACATTGCACCAGTAAGAGCAGAGTGTGAAGGTTCAATTAGCAGGGTAAGAGCACAGTTTTGCTCAAAATATTGCAATGCACACAACATTATGGGTGACATACCAGAGTTCAAAAGAGGACAAATTGTTGGTGCACGTCTTGATGGCGCATCTGTGACCAAGACAGCAAGTCTTTGGGATGTATCAAGAGCCACGGTATCCAGGGTAATGTCAGCATACCACCAAGAAGGACAAACCACATCCAACAGGGAGCTCCACAGGGTCAATATACACGGCCGGGCTGCTATAGCCAAACCTTTGGTCACTCGTGCCAATGCCAAACGTCGGTTTCAATGGTGCAAGGAGCGCAAATCTTGGGCTGTGGACAATGTGAAACATGTATTGTTCTCTGATGAGTCCACCTTTACTGTTTTCCCCACATCCGGGGGAGTTACGTTGTGGAGAAGCCCCAAAGAAGCGTACCACCCAGACTGTTGCATGCCCAGAGTGAATGAGTGAATCAGTGATGGTTTGGGCTGCCATATCATGGCATTCCCTTGGCCCAATACTTCTGCTAGATGGGCGCGTCACTGCCAAGGACTACCGAACCATTCTGGAGGACCATGTGCATCCAATGGCGGTGCCGTGTATCAGGATGACAATGCACCAATACACACAGCAAGACTGGTGAAAGATTGGTTTGATGAACATGAAAGTGAAGTTGAACATCTCCCATGGCCTGCACAGTCACCAGATCTAAATATTATTGAGCCACTTTGGGGTGTTTTGGAGAAGCGAGTCAGGAAACGTTTTCCTCCACCAGCATCACGTAGTGACCTGGCCACTATCCTGCAAGAAGAATGGCTTAAAATCCCTCTGACCACTGTGCAGGACTTGTATATGTCATTTCCAAGACGAATTGACGCTGTATTGGCCGCAAAAGGAGGCCCTACACCATACTAATAAATTATTGTGGTCTAAAACCAGGTGTTTCAGTTATTTTGTCCAACCCCTGTATGTATGTATGTATGTATGTATGTATATATATATATATATATATATATATACAGTGTATCACAAAAGTGAGTACACCCCTCACATTTCTGCATATATTTTATTATATCTTTTCATGGGACAACACTATAGAAATAAAACTTGGATATAACTTAGAGTAGTCAGTGTACAACTTGTATAGCAGTGTAGATTTACTGTCTTCTGAAAATAACTCAACACACAGCCATTAATGTCTAAATAGCTGGCAACATAAGTGAGTACACCCCACAGTGAACATGTCCAAATTGTGCCCAAAGTGTCAATATTTTGTGTGACCACCATTATTATCCAGCACTGCCTTAACCCTCCTGGGCATGAAATTCACCAGAGCTGCACAGGTTGCTACTGGAATCCTCTTCCACTCCTCCATGATGACATCACGGAGCTGGTGGATGTTAGACACCTTGAACTCCTCCACCTTCCACTTGAGGATGCGCCACAGGTGCTCAATTGGGTTTAGTCTATCACCTTTACCTTCAGCTTCCTCAGCAAGGCAGTTGTCATCTTGGAGGTTGTGTTTGGGGTCGTTATCCTGTTGGAAAACTGCCATGAGGCCCAGTTTTCGAAGGGAGGGGATCATGCTCTGTTTCAGAATGTCACAGTACATGTTGGAATTCATGTTTCCCTCAATGAACTGCAGCTCCCCAGTGCCAGCAACACTCATGCAGCCCAAGACCATGATGCTACCACCACCATGCTTGACTGTAGGCAAGATACAGTTGTCTTGGTACTTCTCACCAGGGCGCCGCCACACATGCTGGACACCATCTGAGCCAAACAAGTTTATCTTGGTCTCGTCAGACCACAGGGCATTCCAGTAATCCATGTTCTTGGACTGCTTGTCTTCAGCAAACTGTTTGCGGGCTTTCTTGTGCGTCAGCTTCCTTCTGGGATGACGACCATGCAGACCGAGTTGATGCAGTGTGCGGCGTATGGTCTGAGCACTGACAGGCTGACCTCCCACGTCTTCAACCTCTGCAGCAATGCTGGCAGCACTCATGTGTCTATTTTTTAAAGCCAACCTCTGGATATGACGCCGAACACGTGGACTCAACTTCTTTGGTCGACCCTGGCGAAGCCTGTTCCGAGTGGAACCTGTCCTGGAAAACCGCTGTATGACCTTGGCCACCATGCTGTAGCTCAGTTTCAGGGTGTTAGCAATCTTCTTATAGCCCAGGCCATCTTTGTGGAGAGCAACAATTCTATTTCTCACATCCTCAGAGAGTTCTTTGCCATGAGGTGCCATGTTGAATATCCAGTGGCCAGTATGAGAGAATTGTACCCAAAACACCAAATTTAACAGCCCTGCTCCCCATTTACACCTGGGACCTTGACACATGACACCAGGGAGGGACAACGACACATTTGGGCACAATTTGGACATGTTCACTGTGGGGTGTACTCACTTATGTTGCCAGCTATTTAGACATTAATGGCTGTATGTTGAGTTATTTTCAGAAGACAGTAAATCTACACTGCTATACAAGTTGTACACTGACTACTCTAAGTTATATCCAAGTTTCATGTCTATAGTGTTGTCCCATGAAAAGATATAATGAAATATTTGCAGAAATGTGAGGGGTGTACTCACTTTTGTGATACACTGTATATATATATATATATATATATATATATATATATATATACAGTGTATCACAAAAGTGAGTACACCCCTCACATTTCTGCAAATATTTCATTATATCTTTTCATGGGACAACACTATAGACATGAAACTTGGATATAACTTAGAGTAGTCAGTGTACAGCTTGTATAGCAGTGTAGATTTACTGTCTTCTGAAAATAACTCAACACACAGCCATTAATGTCTAAATAGCTGGCAACATAAGTGAGTACACCCCACAGTGAACATGTGGCCAAATGTGTCGTTGTCCCTCCCTGGTGTCATGTGTCAAGGTCCAGGTGTAAATGGGGAGCAGGGCTGTTAAATTTGGTGTTTTGGGTACAATTCTCTCATACTGGCCACTGGATATTCAACATGGCACCTCATGGCAAAGAACTCTCTGAGGATGTGAGAAATAGAATTGTTGCTCTCCACAAAGATGACCTGGGCTATAAGAAGATTGCTAACACCCTGAAACTGAGCTACAGCATGGTGGCCAAGGTCATACAGCGGTTTTCCAGGACAGGTTCCACTCGGAAGAGGCTTCGCCAGGGTCGACCAAAGAAGTTGAGTCCACGTGTTCGGCGTCATATCCAGAGGTTGGCTTTAAAAAATAGACACATGAGTGCTGCCAGCATTGCTGCAGAGGTTGAAGACGTGGGAGGTCAGCCTGTCAGTGCTCAGACCATACGCCGCATACTGCATCAACTCGGTCTGCATGGTCGTCATCCCAGAAGGAAGCTGACGCACAAGAAAGCCCGCAAACAGTTTGCTGAAGACAAGCAGTCCAAGAACATGGATTACTGGAATGCCCTGTGGTCTGACGAGACCAAGATAAACTTGTTTGGCTCAGATGGTGTCCAGCATGTGTGGCGGCGCCCTGGTGAGAAGTACCAAGACAACTGTATCTTGCCTACAGTCAAGCATGGTGGTGGTAGCATCATGGTCTTGGGCTGCATGAGTGTTGCTTGCACTGGGGAGCTGCAGTTCATTGAGGGAAACATGAATTCCAACATGTACTGTGACATTCTGAAACAGAGCATGATCCCCTCCCTTCGAAAACTGGGCCTCATGGCAGTTTTCCAACAGGATAACGACCCCAAACACAACCTCCAAGATGACAACTGCCTTGCTGAGGAAGCTGAAGGTAAAGGTGATGGACTAAACCCAATTGAGCACCTGTGGCGCATCCTCAAGTGGAAGGTGGAGGAGTTCAAGGTGTCTAACATCCACCAGCTCCGTGATGTCATCATGGAGGAGTGTAAGAGGATTCCAGTAGCAACCTGTGCAGCTCTGGTGAATTCCATGCCCAGGAGGGTTAAGGCAGTGCTGGATAATAATGGTGGTCACACAAAATATTGACACTTTGGGCACAATTTGGACATGTTCACTGTGGGGTGTACTCACTTACTGTATGTTGCCAGCCATTTAGACATTAATGGCTGTGTGTTGAGTTATTTTCAGAAGACAGTAAATCTACACCTGCTATACAAGTTGTACACTGACTACTCTAAGTTATATCCAAGTTTTATTTCTATAGTGTTGTCCCATGAAAAGATATAATAAAATATTTGCAGAAATGTGAGGGGTGTACTCACTTTTGTGATACACTGTATATACATATATATATATATATATATATATATATATATATATATATATATATATATATATATATATATATATATATATATATATATATATATATATATATTAATATATATATTAATATATATTTATTTATTTATATTTAATTATATATATGCCACAGATTTATACAAAGTGCCAATCATGCCCCCACCATATATATATATATTCAGTGGGGAAAATAAGTATTTGATCCCCTGCTGATTTTGTAAGTTTACCCCCTTACAAAGACTTGAACAGTCTATAATTTTTATGGAAGGTTTATTTTAACAGAGAGAGACAGAATATCAACAAAAAATCCAGAAAAAAAACATTAAATAAAATTTATAAATTAATTTGTATTTAATTAAGGGAAATAAGTATTTGATCCCCTACCAACCAGCAAGAATTCTGACCCCCACAGACCGGTTATGTGCACAAAAAACACACAAATTAGTTCTGTCCCTGTATAAAAGACACCTGTAACATGTAATTCTGGGCTGATCTCACCTTTCTCAGAATCATTCTTACCCCACAAGGTGAGATCTTGCATGGAGCTCCAGAGCGAGGGCGATTGACTGTGATCTTGTATTTCTTCCATTTTCGAATAATCGCACCAACAGTGGTCTCTTTCTCACCAAGCTTCTTGCTGATGGTCTTGTAGCCCATTCCAGCCTTGTGCAGGTCTACAATCTTGTCCCTGACGTCCTTTGATAGCTCTTTGGTCTTGCCCATGGTGGTCGAGAGATTTGAATGGAAGAAACTGATTCTGTGACAGGAGTCTTTTATACAGGGACAGGACTAATTTGTGTGCCTTTTGTGCACATAACCGGTCTGTGGGGGTCAGAATTCTTGCTGGTTGGTAGGGGATCAAATACTTATTTCCCTTAATTAAATACAAATTAATTTATAACT
The DNA here is from genome assembly GCF_030014385.1 of Trichomycterus rosablanca. Classification (NCBI taxonomy): domain Eukaryota; kingdom Metazoa; phylum Chordata; class Actinopteri; order Siluriformes; family Trichomycteridae; genus Trichomycterus; species Trichomycterus rosablanca. The sequence continues at coordinate 25,989,269 of NC_085990.1, read as the reverse complement.
TTTATTTAATGTTTTTTTTCTGAATTTTTTGTTGACATTCTGTCTCTCTCTGTTAAAATAAACCTTCCATAAAAATTATAGACTGTTCAAGTCTTTGTAAGGGGGTAAACTTACAAAATCAGCAGGGGATCAAATACTTATTTTCCCCACTGTATATATATATATATATATATATATAAATAAATAAGACATACTGTGAAACTGTCAGAATCTTAAAATATACTGTGATACAAATGTTTGGTCATACCACCCAGCCCTACATACATTAAGTTGTAATCCATCCTTAACTTGTCCCTCTTTGCTTTCTAAAAAAATATTACTACATTTCAATGCACATTGTGTTAATTAGACCTTTAACCCTAATTAACCAAAGACTAGTAAAATATCCAGGTTGTTGTGTTATTAAGCAAATGCTCTACCACTCAGCCAAGCAGGCTTTGTAGAAAGTACCTTCTCTCAGGTGGGTTAAAACCCAATAAGCTCAAAAAAGATACAAAAAGAAAATACAAAAACCACCCGCTTTGGGGAAATGTTTTAGCGGGAAAACTGAGAACAAAGGACTGCCAGGGGAAACACTGGCCACCTCAAGATTCACGAGGAAAAGAGAAAATTATAACAAAAGGCTTTCCCAAGAGAAGAGTAGAACTACAATAGATTGACTGAGAGAATGAAGAACTAATATATATATATATATATATATATATATACTTTTTTTTGGCAAGAGAGATGAACTTGAGACAAGAGAGAAATGAGGGTGAGAGTGAATGCTACCCAGAATACCAGCTGTGTGTGTTTGCTCAACATGAGACAAAGACCCAGCAAATTCTGACTGCTTCTCTGTCTCTTTATAGACCTGTGCACAGGTGTTGAGCTTTAGGCCTGATTGCCAGCTCACTGTTGACCCCTAGTGGCTGGAGTCTGACTAGCCCCAGAGCCAACCCTTACAGTTTCTATGAAAAACAGTGGTGGAACCATGGAAGCATTTAGAATCTAATTGAAATGTAAATATATTGCACTCAACTCACAAGATGTGGTTGAGTGCAATATTTTGAACAGGGCTGAACCGATTCTTGAATGCAAACTCTGAAGCAGTCTCAGTCTCTGGTGTACTGCATAATCATTGTATTATTTTACTTTGTGCTTACAGATTAGCTTTAACAGGACTTCTTTTGAAACCAAGCCTGGTGGACTTTTGTTATGCTTGGGATCATTGTCCTGTTGAAAGGTCTAGTGGCACCCAAGCTTCAGCTTCTTCACAGACGGCATGCGATGGCAAACTTAGAATTAAGTAATCGGGCAAAGAACCTAACAATAATCCAAGAGCAACTGTATTAGAATATGACAAGTACAGTTATTTTTCTGCAAAAAGAAAGTGAGAACTGTGTGGTGATCCAAAACACTGGTAGTTTTATAAATCTTTATATGATATAGAAATTCCTTAAGATGTAATGACTTCAGTCTTTGGTAGGCAGTGGTGGCAGAAGTACACAAGTTCTTTACTTAAGTAAAAGTACTACTAATCTGACAAAAATATTCAAATAAAAGCTGAGGTATGCCTTACATTTTTACTTAAACTGAATATAAATTTACATGCTACTAAAGGTATTTCAAGTAAGAAAGTATTTCTTTAAAAAGCCTTTCAAACTAAATTTTCAATAAAGGTCTTTTATTAAGGGCAAGAGGTACACATGCATGACACTGAGGGTACATAAAGATTTGTAGAACAACTGCATAAATCATCTACAAAAGTCATACATCATCATCTTTAGCCAATCCCATCAAAAACAGAATTAAAACATTGTCAGACATTAAGAATCAAAATATACAAAATAGAAAGTTTAGTTTATTTACAAAACATTCTGACATGCACACATGCACCAAACTACAATAAATATTGAACATTGAATAGTGGGGCTACTTCTTGCGTGGACAATTAAGAGCTGATGTTTTTTTTTTTGTAGGTTATGAATTTGTCTTCCACCTTAATGAGTGGAAGGAGGTCTTGCAAAAAAAAAACTGGGCTAATGCATAGCTATGATCAGTTTTTACATTAACCTGAAATCATATGAAACTGTGTCCAAATTCTGACAAATTACATTTTTGTTAATCCTGTCAATAGTATTTCTTTGTGCAGGCCACCAGTACAGAATGGGAACCTGCTACATCAAACTGATGAATAGAAAAAATGGTTTTAACAGCAGGTTGCAGACCATTCTGCAAATTAAGCTGGATTTGTCTTTGGACAATTATAAGTCAAGTTGTATTAACTCTTATTCTCAACTTCTCTCTTCAAATCTTCAGCTTCTGGAAGCCTGACACACTCTTCAAAAAAGTTAACCAGAGACTGGCTGAGGTGCTTTCTTGCTGCCTCACTGTGGAAGAAGTGACCTTCATCTGGATAGATCTGTTGCAGAACAAAATTATCAGTAAGGATAATGTTAAGCTAATTGATACAAACATTTGTTGATACAAATAAGGAACTTTAACTAAAAGGGCTAAACATAAGCATATCCCAATTTGAATATTTCCAATTACCCTATGCATTCTGGCAACCCCTGTTACACTGTAAAAAATGATTTGTTAAAATTACTTAAAAAAATTAAGGCAAGTTTGCATGGATCTTTTTGAGTTGAATTAACTTTCTGTTCTATTAAGTAAATGGAACCTATCTAAGCCACTTAAAACATACTTAAATAAATTATCACAGTATAACTAAAATCACTATGTTGAGTCAACTTAAATTGAGTTGGGGGGGTATTAAGTTGAATCTACTCAGGTTTTGTAATAAATACAACTAAATAAAGTCAAAATGAAGGACTACAAATTCAAGTTGTACCAACTCATTTTATTTAAGTTCTCCCAACATAGAAAGATCCATGCAAACTATTGCCTTAATTTTTTTGCTTTTGTATTTCTTAAAATACAAGTTTTGTTCCACTAACCCAAATAAATTAGGTTCTGCTAACATGATTATGCTGAATATTATGAAGCTTAGTTAATTTGGACCTACTTAACAATTTAAGTTGTTCTAACATTAAATTTTATTTCTGTTCTACTTAAAACGGTATATGAAACCTTTTGTATGAATTACATGACAGTTAAGTTAAAGAAAATGAAAGGCACATTTGGAAATCCCATATTTTTTTATTCAAAAGTTCTGCAACAACAAATTAAAGCATCTGCTTTGTACAAAAGCATTTAAATTTTCTCTAAACATTGCTAGCTTTACACTGTAAAAAATAAAAAGTTGAGCAAAGGCAACCAGCTGCCTCACTTTTCTGAGTTCTCAACTTCAGGCATTCGTACTTATTTTTTAGTTTCCCTACAAGTTCACTTAAAAAAATATTTTAAGTTAAATCAACCTTTTTTTACAAGTACAATCAAATAGTAATTGTAATTTTGTCCAACTTTAAATAGTGATTTGAGTGAACTAACAACCTAACTTAGCAAAGCAAGTTGCACAACTGCTTGGGCTCCTGAAGTTGAGAAAACTCAAAAAGGTGAGGTAGCCAGTTGCCTTACATTTTCAAGTCAGCTTAACTTTTAGATTTTTAAGGTTGACTAAACATTTTACTTTAAGTTTACTAAACTGTTTTTTTACAGGCAAAAGTTTTTTACATATCTGAACTGGCAGTTGGTAGCACAGTGGTTAAGGTACTGGTCTAGTATTCAGTGGGATGCTGGTTCAAGCCCCACCACCACTAAGTTGCCACTGTTGGGGGCCTGGGCAAGGCCCTTAAACCTCAATTGCTTGCATTGTATTCAGCCACAATTGTAAGTCTCTTTGAGTAAAAGCATCTGCAAAATGACAAAAATTTAAATTAATGTTACACTCTTAACAAGTAGCTATGAAAGAAAATTTTATTAAAATGTGTGACTTTCACAACAGACATTTATTTTAAGCCATAAACCTGTGCCACTCCAGCAAAAGTATAATTAGCAACAATAAACAAACTGGTTTTCCAGGTAAGCAGAGTCTGGCCAGGAGCGCCCTTGGTAATGACACAATCTGTAATGTTTCAGTAGTACTTCTGGACTGGGATTGCATTGCATATCAATCTGCAAAAAACACAAACAATTTTAAAATAATATATTTAAATTTAAACAATATGTTGATTTAGCTAGTAACGAGAGCTAAACACAAGAGCTAGTAACATAGCTTAACATGATGAGTTAGAAACATGACTTAACGAGAGAGAGAGAGAGAGAGAGAGAGAGAGAGAGAGAGAGAGAGAGAGAGAGAGAGAGAGAGAGAGAGAGAGAGAGAGAGAGAGAGAGAGAGAGAGAGAGAGAGAGAGAGAGAGAGAGAGAGAGAGAGAGAGAGAGTAGTCCATTAATTCCCCCTCTAGTGCTCCAGTGCACCTCTTAAATAGAGGGCAGCTGGAGCCAATTAGTCCTGGGGAACCAATCATGAGCTAGGGCATGGCAGGAGACATAGTGTGCTCAGGAGAGGGGGCATGGCACACAGGAGCACCAGAGCACACAGAGGCGAAGTGTTACACACAGTAAATCAGCTAAAGTTAAAGTATGTATGAAATTAGCAAAATTCCAATAAATTGACAATAGGCAAAATTAGAGTACATGGACAGTTAGCTATAGTTGCACATTTTTAAACATTAATATGCTTATAGTTAGTTTGGGAGTCATGTGTGCATAATTCACTGTGGCATCCTAGTATGAATAAATCAGGGTAAATTTGCTACTACAAACACACTGGATGGACTGAAATGTTTTAAGAACATACACCATGTATCATGAATAAGGCTCTACCTAATTCACAGCCGTGAAAATCACATCAAATGAGCCGCTTACTTACAATCATACTGCATCATAATTAAGTGCAACAGACTTTTTGTGGTGTGCTGTACCACAGACAAGTTTTGCTTACTAAGCTAACACAGTTAGCCATTCAAACCAATGGGCATCATAACCCGCTAGCATGTCAGCTAACATCGCTCTGTGTACCGAAAATGGTTAAATTGTCACCGACAAGCCCAAATTTGCAAATAGATTACACTCGTACACCTTTATATAAATTAAAAATTTGAAAAGAACTCGCACTCGTCTGCCATACAATATTTGAAATCTTTGGTTGAGAAAATACGTGAAACTAAAATGCTAGTAATTCCCCTCGTTATTCAGTCAGTTTATAGTTTATGCATTTGTTAAGTTTTAAACATAACTTGTATTATGTTGAATAGCTGAATACCTACCTCAGGGCAGGTCAGGGCAAAATCCAAAAACTTCAGCGCGTTCTCAGCATCGTCCTCAGGGTCAGCCTCATCCGTTACAACTCAACTCGGAGAAGTGCGCATGCACGGTGACAGAACGTACTCAGAACTTCTGATGCTCTTCTTTGCTTCGTTCAGACAACTCAGATATTTTAGTTGGCTCAACTCAAAATTGGTATGATGTTATACTAAAGCAAAATAATGCGTTGAAAAAGGTTACAATTTTGAGTTTGTCTAAAATAATGTCTTTTTAAGTTGCCCAAACTCAAAATTTTGAACAAATGTAACAAACTTATTTTTTTATGTTGAACTGACTTATTATATTACGTTTAATTTACTAATGTGCTGAATCATTTTTTAGAGTGTAGTATGTCACCCCTTACTGGCCAAGAAGGCTTGCAGGCTAGAACACGCCTCCTCCAAGACAAGACCCCATTTACAAAAAGTCCTTACTTACTATCACGTTTTGCCCTCTGTATTCCTAAACCTTAACCAGACTGCAGGAGTCATTTTTGCAGTAGTGGGAAGTTGACTCCCCCCCATCCGACCTTCCCTTCTTCACATGCACACTTTTGTTTGTTAAGCCTGATCAGACCTGCGATATAAAAACTCGAACTCTGCAAGTCTCTGTAATGATTTGTTTGTGTAATGCACTGTTGTGCTAACCAAGTACCTTAGTAATTATTATTGGTATTTCCATGGCAATAGGGCAAAGGAACACTTGAAAACATTTTCAGTTTTTACAACACACTGCATGATATTTCAGCTCTGTTACCTGTAGTGAGTAGTTCATCTTCTCACTAATTAAACTGGAGATGAATCTAGCTGTATGCTGAAAATGAACTTTTTCTGTAAACCAAAAGAAAAAAAGGTATATTTATCTAATAAGTTTAAACAACTAGAATGAATTAAACACCAATAGAAAAACAGAAGGTTAGATGGACTTGTTTAGGACTGCAGAAACTTTACCAATTAAAAGTAAGAAGTCTACAGTTATGTTTTTTTTAGATTTACAGCACTTAGCAGATGCCTTTATTCAAAGCAACTTACAGTTGTGAAAGTACACAATCTAAGCAATTGAGACTGTATTACTGCCTAACAGTGGCAACATGGCAGTGGTGGGACTTGAACCAACAACCTTTTAATTACTAGTACAGGACCTTAACTGCTAGGCTCTCCTTGTTGTAATGTTAAAGGCTCTTTATTGTGTTTCTGTTTTAAATCATCGATCTGAGGTAGTCAACCTTTAAAAACATGAGGTCTGAACATACCGTCTGCAGTTGGATGAACGATCAACAACTTCTTATCCCCAAATTGAGATGCTTGGTGTGAGAGATTGCTCATCTATTAACAAAATCAAGAGAAACTCACTTTTGAAATCAAGTTAAATAACATATAAATTAAGACATATTTAAGATATTATACCTCATATGCTCGTCTGTTTAGTTTTGGAGATCCCAGATAACGTTCTGAAAAAGCAGATGCTGAAAACCATAAGAGAGCATTATCAGTTATTAGATGGAATATTTGTTCTGTAAAGGTCACTTGACTAAGATTTTGTACAGATCATTTTGTACTGTATTTACACACTACTGAAAATATCAACATAATATATAACTATAACTAACTATTGTATATGTTTTCTAAAATACACACACATACATATTGCTTCACAAATAGTGAAAAACACATTGGAGATGTTATTGATTAATATTCTAATGAAATTAAATGTTTAAAAATTTATTAAAAATATGCATTGTGCCTGTGTGTCCAGACTTCAGGGACACCCTGTATATTGTAAATGGATTCTCATTTTCACTTTTTAGGAACACCTGTACACTTGCTTTTTCATTCAAGTATCTACTCAACCAGTAATGTGATAGTCACGGCTCTCCTCAGTCAGAGTGGAGGTCAACACTAGTACAGAGGAAGTGCAATGCAATCAGGTAATTCGACACTTAGTTAGGGAGGAAAATTGGGGGGAAAAAAACACACCACAGTACACCAAAAGCTTAGATGTAAACTTGACGAGAAAGGTCAATTAAACATTTGGAGTCTGATTAGAAACTACTGTAACCTACTGTAAATACTCACTCTACTCACAATAGTGCTGAGCAAAAGCCACAGTTACTGCCGGAGAATAAAAGCAGCTTACTTTTTTCATTTTCTGAGAATACAGCTGACGTTGTGGCATTTTTCCAGAGTGGGCTGGGTGTGACCTGTGCCAGTTGGTGGGGTTCTGCTTGTGCATTGCTGTCCCTGGCTTATTCTGCGTTTCCTTTCTTTCCTCAAAACTGATTTGTTCAATTTATCACATGTTAATAAGCAAATGACTTAGCTAAAATTTTGTGGAACACACACACATCTGTACATTGATGTAGTGGAAATATAAGAAATAAAAGGGTAAATATTGGGTTGGGTGGAATTGCAAACACATTAAGCCTTTAAAATGGAGTGTCAGAGGAAGCTTAAATAAACAATTAATCCATTAATTGTGTGGAAACTAGTTTTGTGTATTAATTGGAAAATCAGTTACCTGTTCAGTTATTGTTTTTACCTTATAATCTATACAATTTTTAGTACAATAATTCCAAATAAATGTATTTTAAAAGATTAATATTTTGATGAAGAATTTTTTTAAAATTTATATCTAAAGCCCCAATCTTTTTACCCTCTCTCATACACAGTACAAAAAATATGTACCGTACAGCTGGAAGTCAGTGATGGGTGAGAGAACAGCTCCACACTTCAGCATCGAATTATCGGAGCTGAGCAGGAGGCTGGTGATGTACCCACCATACACCTGAAATACACAGTACATTACTTTAACATCATTATGACAGCTGCCATTCTTCATCATGATTCACTTCAATTTAACCATAAGAACATTAGTAAAGTCAAGCACCAAGGTTGGGCCCTGACTGACACTCACTGTACTTTCCAAACCTCCAGGTGATTCTACACTCCGTGATCTTAGACTTCTGTGCCAGATAATACAGTGCAAGAAATTAAGAGTTAAGGGACTTGTTAAGGGGCCAGACAGTGGCAACTTGGCAGTGGAAAGGTTTGGACCAGCAACCTTCTGATCACTACTCAGGCTTTTGATTAGTTTTTTCCAGACTAGGGGTGTGTGGCTCCGATCCTGGAGATCTAGGGTCTGGGCGGTCTGGTGCTCGCATGTTTTGTCAGATTTGCTGGCACTGCGTGTTGGCTTCTGGCTGCGTCCGGCTTCTAGACTCTGGGCCCGAAGCTGTCCACCCCGAATACAGACAAAGGCGCAGAGCTTGGGGGTTCTTGGTCATAGAAACTTGTGGTGATCAGGGATGTTGGGTTGCTGTCGTTCTGCCTCTTGTCTGATCACTCAGGTTTGATGATGGTGGGGGAGATGGGCGCTGATGTCCTGTGAAAGCCTTCATGACCTTGTTACCTGCTCGCTTTCTCTTTTAGTTATGCTGTAGTAATTAGGGGTGCTGGAGTCTAATGCTACTCTCTGCAGAACTGACATCTTACTTAATTCACATTTTACATTTTTAACTACATTTTCTGTTGTTTTACCCCGAGGTGGTTCTGATGGAAACCTGTTTACCCACCTGAGGTTAAGGAATGAAGTCGAGACTCCCGTGCCAACAATGCTGCTCCTGCCAGATGTGACAGAAACCTGGTGTGTTTGCACCAAGAATGTCAAGAACTCACTACAGACTATATCACAGACTGGACTAAATAATAACTCCAATTATTTTTGCTAGTAATAACTTTTAGTTCATTTTAATTTGTGTGTATGATATTGTGTAAATCCTATTTATTCAAATTAGAGAAGGATGGGTCCCTGCTGAGTCTGGTTCCTCTCAAGGTTTCTTCCTGTAATTTTAAGGGAGTGTTTCCTTGCCACTGTCACCCTCGGCTTGCTCAACAGGGATTTTGGTCTGTCGGTCCTGGATTCTGTAAAGTTGCTTTGATGTCTATTGTAAAAAGCGCTATATAAATAAAGTTGACTTGACTAGTGCAGTACCTCAACTGCTGAGCTATCACTGCTGTCAGAAGATTAGTATGTGCTTCACATTTTAACATTTGGGTCTGATCTCTGATCTTGTCTCAATCAATGGCTGAGCTGTTGCTACTTTACAATAAGAGCACTTTACTAATTATTGCAGATCTAGCAGGGCAGGCATGTGACAAACTGACATTTTGAAAAAATTGAATCATATCAATATATTATATAAACCCAATTCTAAAAATGTTGGGACAAAAGGATGAATGTAAATAAAACAGACAGCAATAATAATACATAATTTCAGCTATTCATCAGTCCACAATCTTTGTTGTCATATATTGCACGTAATAATGCCCCACACATTTTCAGTAGCTGTCTGGACTGCAGTTAGGTCAGTGTAGCATTCACAATCTTTCATTCCAAAGCCATAATTTTGTAGCGGGCAGAATGCAGGTTAGCACTGTGTTGTTGCAACAAGCAGGGATAACCCAGTCAAAAATGGTGTCTAGATACAGTAGTAGCATATGTTGCTACAAAATGTACCCCTTAGCATTAATGGTGCCATCACAGATGTGCAAATTATCCCCGCCACTGCCACTAACATACAATGACAGACAGAATTGCCTCAGAGAACACAACACAACAGTTTAATAGATGGACCACAGCACACACAGATGAAACCTGCAGCTTACAGAAAGTAGAACAAAGAGTGCGAGATCTTACCTGGCCAAAAGCGCCAATCCTGGTTTTGTGAATGTAAGGCTTCTCTGCTAAAAAGCTGCAACACACAACAACATGTAATCAGTGTTAGAGATGAGAGTTTGTGATAAACCCGAAATGCACTAAACAAACACACTCTACGCTGTACACAATTAGAAGCATCAAAATGTACCTTGTGGGGGACTTGCTAATCCATCTATAGTTTAAATGTATAGATTATAGTTTAAAGCTTAAGAACAACAAATTGGAAACAATGATATCTAAAAAAGATGCCATCTTCCAAAAAAATTTATAAATAATGGTACCTAGATAACACACAAAATGAACCAACACTAAATACTACGTAGCAAATTCTGCAGTTCTGAGCAGAATGGACCTGTTAGCCATCTTCCGATTTTGAAGAGAAGTAAGCATGATGTGTCTTTCATCTGCTGCTCTAAGTTTCCTTGGTTGACCACTGTGTCTACGGTCTTCAGCGTTGCCCATTTCTTTGTGTTTTTCAAAAAAACTTGTTGCACTTGTTGCTGTGCTCATACTTGCAATGGTGTATGACCTATGACATGAAACTGTCCTCCACAACCTCACCATTGTAGCAGAGTCTGGCTGTTTCTCACCTTTTTATATACAGTGGGAGGGACTCAGTGAGAGGGACTCAAATCCTGCAGTGCCAGGTGTGTCCCCCTGCTTAAGCCAGTACATGTCCAGGCCCGTCTGATGTTTGCCAGAGAGCATATGGATGATCCAGAAGAGGATTGGGAGAATATAATGTGGTCAGATGAAACCAAAATGGAACTTTTTGGTAAAAACTCAACTCGTCGTGTTTGGAGGAAGAAGAAAAACCCAAGAACACCATACCTACTGTAAAGCATGGGGGTGGAAACATCATGCTTTGGGGCTGTTTTTCTGCAAAGGGGACAGGACGACTGATCCGTGTTAAGGGAAGAATGAACGGGGCCATGTATCGTGAGATTTTAAGCCAAAACCTCCTTCCATCAGTGAGAGCATTGAAGATGGAACGTGGCTGGGTCTTCCAGCATGACAATGATCCCAAACACACCGCTCGGGCAACGAAGGAGTGGCTCCGTAAAAAGCATTTCAAGGTCCTGGAGTGGCCTAGCCAGTCTCCAGACCTCAACCCCATAGAAAATTTGTGGAGTCCGTGTTGCCCAGCGACAGCCCCAAAACATCACTGCTCTAGAGGAGATCTGCATGGAGGAATGGGCCAAAATACCAGCTACAGTGTGTGCAAACCTGGTGAAGACTTACAGGAAACGTTTGACCTCTGTCATTGCCAACAAAGGTTATGTTACAAAGTATTGAGTTGAACTTTTGTTATTGACCAAATACTTATTTTCCACCATAATTTACAAATAAATTCTTTAAAAATCCTACAATGTGATTTCCTGGATTTTTTTTTCTCATTTTGTCTCTCATAGTTGAAGTGTACCTATGATGAAAATTACAGACCTCTCTCATCTTTCTAAGTAGGAGAACCTGCACAATCAGTGGCTGACTAAATACTTTTTGGCCCCACTGTATATATATATATATTTTATATATGCATTTTCTCCATTCTTTTTCTTCCGATTTACTGCTGCTACTACTGCTGCTGCTGGAGACCCCACTCGCATCCAAGTAGGGTATATTTGCCTGACACACGCTCCTTTTGATGTGTGCATAGTCCAGTGACCCCTTCTTATTCATCCATACTTTGGTGGATTTTTGTGTGAGGCTAGTTTCACACATGGAGGGTCATGCAAGTGTGTTCCTCCACTTCTGTACAGGCGTCTCATGCTACTAAACAGGGTCCTTTAATCTTGTCTTTTCCCACTGCCAAATGTGCCCGTTAGGGGGCTCCCACCCGACCGGTAGCAGAGCTGAGCTTCAAACGGGGAGTTCAGAATTCCAGCGCTGGTGTGCTAGCAGAATATCCCATTGCGCCACCTGGACGCTCCTCCTCATCCAGTTGTAAACCTCCTACACAGCTGTTTCTGTTTCAGTTAATGACTGTTTTACCCTACATATGAAAATGATGCTCATTATCACTTGTTTGGTAATACTCAACCAAAATCCCTGACTTTGTGCAAGTGTACTTAGAAGAATTGATGCTGTTTTGAATTTTGTTATTTCATAATGGTGAGATTGATGAGGTTATTTCATTAAAATAAACTATAAACACTTTATTCTTAAAAGCATTTTTACTTTGCAGCACTTTTCCACACCTGCTTTAAACTTTTGCACAGCACTGTATATCCTTAATTGTCAAAAAAGTCCAGGCAGCTGTGGTAACACAATCCGAATTAAGTCAACCAGAAGCTACAGTTCAAGCTGCTGTGGTGACACAACTAATACACACACAAGTCCAACTGTCTGGGGACATGCCAGATAATTAACGAATAGCAGTTGTGTCCCCATAACCAGTGCCTGCACCTATGCAGTAAGGCCCTTTAATAAGTGTGTATGTAGGAGGACTGTGAAGGGGAAGGATACTGGGGGCGGGGCAGAGATCTTGGAGGCCAATCAAAACAGATGGGCATGTCCCAGCAGCAAGGACAGCAGCCTGGAATACTACATCAAGGCCAACCAATGGCCCTGCCAGCAACATAGCAAAGCCAAACATTACAGCCACCACCTCCACCTGTTACGATGCAACAAACACTAGAAACAAGACAATTTTGTCCTAACAAGACTGAGCAAGGATGGTACTGAAGATGCCCAGAGAAACAAGTGGGGAGAATATGCACTTAGTAACATCAATGTATCCACTTGAATCAGATGTAAAACCCAAAGTTTTAGTTTCTCTTAACAGTCAACAACAAAACACCATTCTTAATAAATACTGAAGCCATATATTAATTCATTGGAACTCAAGAAACAAAGCTCCCTCTAAGAACAACACAAATAAAAACTCAATAAAATAAAATACAATTAAAAGGTTTCTCCAGAAAAAACACTAAAAAACACTAAAATTGACTAAACCGTTAATGCTGACAATTGGAGAGCAGGAATTAATGGCCCCGTTATCATATTCTGTTGACGCACTTGTTAAACTAAAAGCTTATATTAAATATTCATCAGATGGCCTGATAGTGATATTTCCTGATGCAGTATGGAAAATGTTAATGACAGAACATTCAAAAGAAGAGAGAAGCCGCACCCATTCTACTGTGTGCTGGCAAAGATAAACAGGTACAGTGTATCACAAAAGTGAGTACACCCCTCACATTTCTGCAGATATTTAAGTATATCTTTTCATGGGACAACACTGACAAAATGACACTTTGACACAATGAAAAGTAGTCTGTGTGCAGCTTATATAACAGTGTAAATTTATTCTTCCCTCAAAATAACTCAATATACAGCCATTAATGTCTAAACCACCGGCAACAAAAGTGAGTACACCCCTTAGTGAAAGTTCCTGAAGTGTCAATATTTTGTGTGGCCACCATTATTTCCCAGAACTGCCTTAACTCTCCTGGGCATGGAGTTTACCAGAGCTTCACAGGTTGCCACTGGAATGCTTTTCCACTCCTCCATGACGACATCACGGAGCTGGCGGATATTCGAGACTTTGCGCTCCTCCACCTTCCGCTTGAGGATGCCCCAAAGATGTTCTATTGGGTTTAGGTCTGGAGACATGCTTGGCCAGTCCATCACCTTTACCCTCAGCCTCTTCAATAAAGCAGTGGTCGTCTTAGAGGTGTGTTTGGGGTCATTATCATGCTGGAACACTGCCCTGCGACCCAGTTTCCGGAGGGAGGTGATCATGCTCTGCTTCAGTATTTCACAGTACATATTGGAGTTCATGTGTCCCTCAATGAAATGTAACTCCCCAACACCTGCTGCACTCATGCAGCCCCAGACCATGGCATTCCCACCACCATGCTTGACTGTAGGCATGACACACTTATCTTTGTACTCCTCACCTGATTGCCGCCACACATGCTTGAGACCATCTGAACCAAACAAATTAATCTTGGTCTCATCAGACCATAGGACATGGTTCCAGTAATCCATGTCCTTTGTTGACATGTCTTCAGCAAACTGTTTGCGGGCTTTCTTGTGTAGAGACTTCAGAAGAGGCTTCCTTCTGGGGTGACAGCCATGCAGACCAATTTGATGTAGTGTGCGGCGTATGGTCTGAGCACTGACAGGCTGACCCCCCACCTTTTCAATCTCTGCAGCAATGCTGACAGCACTCCTGCGCCTATCTTTCAAAGACAGCAGTTGGATGTGACGCTGAGCACGTGCACTCAGCTTCTTTGGACGACCAACGCGAGGTCTGTTCTGAGTGGACCCTGCTCTTTTAAAACGCTGGATGATCTTGGCCACTGTGCTGCAGCTTAGTTTCAGGGTGTTGGCAATCTTCTTGTAGCCTTGGCCATCTTCATGTAGCGCAACAATTCGTCTTTTAAGATCCTCAGAGAGTTCTTTGCCATAAGGTGCCATGTTGGAACTTTCAGTGACCAGTATGAGAGAGTGTGAGAGCTGTACTACTAAATTGAACACACCTGCTCCCTATGCACACCTGAGACCTAGTAACACTAACAAATCACATGACATTTTGGAGGGAAAATGACAAGCAGTGCTCAATTTGGACATTTAGGGGTGTAGTCTCTTAGGGGTGTACTCACTTTTGTTGCCGGTGGTTTAGACATTAATGGCTGTATATTGAGTTATTTTGAGGGAAGAATAAATTTACACTGTTATATAAGCTGCACACAGACTACTTTTCATTGTGTCAAAGTGTCATTTTGTCAGTGTTGTCCCATGAAAAGATATACTTAAATATCTGCAGAAATGTGAGGGGTGTACTCACTTTTGTGATACACTGTACATATTTGCAAATTGTGGAATTTGTGGAAACCAGGGATATGTGCAATATGGCCTAATATGGTGGATGTTTCACCCCAATGGTTACCAGGAGAAATATTTTAGGCTTTAGGATAAAATGATGCAAGATTATTTCTAGCTGCAGTGGCTGAACTGAGCAAGGATATTATATAATGGTACAAGGTTACAAATGCATTGACACATTTGGGCTCCAAGAGGTTTTGTAATAGCAGATGGCTCTAATATTGCACATGGTGAAGCAACAGACATATATTAGGAGCAATGCAGCTACCAAAAATTGCTATTGTAAAATGGAAGGACATAAATCTGATGGTTCAATAGTTACCCAGGGCAACAACAAAGCAATTAAAGCAAAACTTGAAGTATGAAGCAGTACTGGACAATGGCCAATCATAACAGATGACACACCATTGCCTCCATATGTGGATTTTACAGATCTCAAAACAAATGCGAGATTGTGCTTCAGTTTATGAATGTTCAGTATGGAACAAAATGGGGTAATAAAAGACAATGCTGGCATTTGGTGGGGCTTTAAAGGTCATTTTGTAGCACTAATAGCCTTGCTAAACACATTGATTTTAGATGCACATGGTCAGGACCATTGCTCAAGGGGGGAGGTGATCAAATACATTCAACACATATGGTGGTCACCATACACAGCTCCAGTTACAGTAGATCACGCATTAAGAAACTGCAGTGTATGTGCACAACCTTAGAAAGTCATTCATTGCACCGCTTGGACACATCACAATTTTGGAGAGTCACTTCACATCATGTTGGACTATTTAAATATGGTTAAAAGGTATGAAAATACAGATACGTTCTAGTGGGGGTTGACAAATTCAGAAAGTGGGTAGAATCTATTAAAGGCCCCTCCAGATTAAAGTTGGGTCTGTAGCGGATCACTGCTAAAGGAATATACCATTAATTATTCTTTTAAATGTTCTCTTCATCTGTATATTTCTTCTTGAGGCCCTCACACATTCAAATGACTCCTCATGTCTAGGGTCTGTTAAATCTCAGGTTTTTACAACCCCAATAAAGAATCTCAAGCTTCTTTCCCCACATTTACAAGCACCCTGCACCTGTATTGCATTTCCCATTTATGATCCCACAAGGACTAAAAGTCATAAGTGTCACAGTTAAAGTCAAATTGATCTTCCATATCTTATATAGCATTTTTAAGTCCTAGTGCTTCTAAGAATCTAAGCAGTGTTTTGGGAAAGACTGAGGTGAAAAATTTCTTGTAGTTGTTTGTATTGTAGAATTTTGACACTATTCAGAAGGAGTATGAGGACAGTACAATGTCCTGAGGACCGTACAATGCAGGTTTTTGTTTATCAGTAGTATGAGAATGTCTTGTTGTCAGTTGTTTTCTAATGGTTGGAAAGGTGTACTAACCACAATGAGATGATTATTCTAAGTTTGATGAGCAATTTACTGGTACTGTCTTGTTGTATTATACCCACGATAAACAAGCTGGTTTCTTAAAACTATGGAAGCCGTTGGGGGAGGGGGGGGGGGTATCATAATTGTCAGTCAATGATGATATGCTGCTATGATTTTTTTCAATCACTGAATTATTGTTGCTGTTTCATTTTGAATAAGGTGATTTAATTTGAATGAAAATTAGATGATGAACTGGTACTATTAATTGTTAACCATTGTTAATTGTTACAGGTGTTAATTATTGATCAATGATATTGTTATGGGTTATGAGAACAAGTTTTTTCCGGGGGTGATGACTAAATGATGTTCTAGTAACCTCTCTTTAGTTATCCAACAGTCCTTCTACACCACGCAAAGTCACAAAGGGCAGAAGATGGGTTGCTATAAATAAATAAATGAAAAACACCATCACTAATCGCACACATTCACATATTCATGTGTTTGCACACACAAATCAAGATTTGATAATCATATTTTTTGGACTTTAGTTATTATATTTTTGATAATTATTAATTATGTTGTAACACACAATTCAAGGACTTGTCATGGTCATGTTTTTTCATTATTTAAACATTATTTAATTATTTCAAGGACTGGATAGTTAAGCACTACTGATTATAATTGCACTGTTCAAGTACAAGTCAGTGAAATGTACTTTCCAGTAAATTAATTTGGTTTAATGAAGATTATAGGGGTGGTACCACTGGGGCAGTCGTAGCTCAGCAGTTAAGATACTGTGTTGGCAATTAAAAGCAATTGGTTCAAGCCTTACAATTGTCAGGTTATTAATGTTGGGCCTTCAACCGCATGCTAAATAACATGAATTTATACAACACTCCAAGTGGAGGGCTGTATACTGTATGTTGGTAATGGCCAGCAGGGTTTTTATTTTACAGAGGTACCTGAGGATCTTTAGCTGGTCCTCCTCATCAAGCTTGATCAGTCTGTGCTGCACTGCATGAAGGAGATTTGTGCCTCGAAATCCGCTGCTACGTCCAACACACCTCACAACGATCACACCAAAACTGCTGACCAACACAGTGGTCCAGTCCACCTGAAACTGCTCCGACACAGACTGACCTCCTGGAGTCCCCTCACTGAGAAAGGGGAAACATTATGAATGATAACAAATAAAACAAGGGCACTGTCACTATATTACATTCTTTACACTGAATCATTGACACTAAATCATTTACAATGAATCATTTACATTGAATTAATTATATCTAATCAATCAGTTATTTATTAAGTGACTGAATTAATTATACTGAATCAATCAATTATTCATACTAAATAATTTATACTGTGTAATGGACTGGTGATCTGTCTGAGGTGTTTTCTACCTTTCGTCCAATGATTCAGACCCTTACCTGGATAAAGTGGTGGTAAAACAGACAATAAATAAATGAATGAATGAATAAATTTACACCATGTGCAGAGGATCTTACAGTTACAGAAGGGGCGTGTCCCTCCAATATTTAATTTGTTCATGGTGGAAGGGGCATGTCCCCCCAATATTTAATTTGTTCATGGTGGAGAGGGCATGTCCCCCCAATATTTAATTTGTTCATGGTGGAAAGGGCATGTCCCCCCAATATTTATTTTGTCCTAATGCGTTCCCCTAAGAAAATATGCTCAAAGCTTTACAGTCAGATGTTTTTACTTGCATTAATACAAAAAGTGGTGCTGTATTTGGTCATTTCTAATATCCATCTCTAACACCCTTGCTTACAGTGCATCAGTATATACTAAATGGTCCGTAAATACATTGCCTGACTTTATCCACGTTTAGTTGTGACAATGACCACATTGCTGTCTCGTTAAGAACACAGTCCAAGTAGCCTAAGGATTGGAAACCCTCCGTTTTTAAATAATAGTTTTAGAATCAAAGCTTTATAATCCTAGCAGCAAAATCTGCTGCTTTGAAACTTTACACCTCCTCCTCCACATGTAGATCCATAGCTCTGATTGGTTAAGACAACATTAGAGACGACATTGTTGTTGTGCCAAGCCTCCACACAGAATGGCAATGTTGATTTTAAAATAAGGAGGTATTGTTTTTATTATCACATTCATTTTAAACATGATTAATATTTGATCTGCGTTGTTTTACAATACCAGATGGTGGTGGGACAGCACATTTTCTCCATAGGGGAGCTTGTGGGGCACGGCCTAACACATTTTGGTTTTTGCAAAATAATTGTACAATTATTTAAGTTGGCATTATCATGTTTTTATTAGGGCTGTCAAACGATTACAATTTTTAATCGCGATTAATCTCAGAATTTCATATAGTTAATCGCGATTAATCGCATTAAAAGAAATCTGTGTAAATGTTATAGAAAACAAGGATTTTTAAGTGAAATGTTACAATTAAAATGGTGAACACATTTTATGCTAAATGTACTGATGTTAAAAACTGCTGGGACAAGAGAAAACTGTAAGGGAGTTTATTCACTCACATACTAGGCAGTAAATGTCAGATTGTAGGTTAGAATTTCTCCATCAGCAAACATTGTAGATCAGCGGTGCTTTAGGTGGGATAAGGCGTAGTTATTGTAACAGACTTGTCTGTGGTTGTATCGTGACGATGGTTTGATGGACGTTTCTACACGAAGTGAGTGTGTTTTGACCCTTTGGGGCTTCCATAGTTCATGAACTAACGTGCTCGACTCAGCTTTCCGGTATTCGGTACAGAAGAAGAAGTTAATTAAGTGTAATAAAGTGTTCTGCTCCCGACAACTTGTGAATATAGCGTGTATTTATTTCTTTATTATGCAAGTGCATCACTACCACGATCGGTTACATTATGTTAACAAACCGCAAATGAAAAACGGTGGCAAGTCCGACATTAAAACGTTTGTTCTACCAGTCAAGTGTCAACATGAACTAGAATTTGCGTTAATGGCACTAATTTTTTTAATCGCATTAATGCGTTATTATCGCGTTAACTTCGACAGCCCTAGTTTTTATACAAGCAACACATACATCTGTGAACAGAACGGGAACTTAAAAAATGTCACTTTTATTTTATAATGTTAAACACTATATACATTATACGTATATGCTTGATTATTGCTAAAAGTATAATAATTTCAAAAAAATTTGTAAATTAACAAAGAAACATTTTAGTTTTTCATGGAATACAATGACACTACAGTCTTTTGGATGTACAAAATATGCACATTTTTTGCAGCCAAGTCTAAGAGGTTATAAAACACAGCTACAGGCCAACGGCAAGTGCCTCACTTTACTGAGTTATTTGATCCATAAAACCAACCCTAACTTGAGTGCTGTTGTAGTGGGAAACTGTTTCAGGCAGTTTCTTTTGCCACTACCAGCTAAATGATTCACTGCATAGTTTTTTTTTCTTTTTTGCCTGATAAATTGTAAGTATGACTTTCCAGCCCTCAGAATCTCAGTTATGCTCATCAGGTGTACAAGAAGCAATACTGTTTTTCACAAGCTTATTCAATATCATGGCAAATTTCTCTGTCACAAGACAGGTCATTTGTTCTTGTCATAAAGGCAGACAGTGCATGAAATCTTTGAATTTCTGTTGAGACATTGTCTCTAAGAAAATAGGATTTTCCAAGTCAACAGACCAGTAATCAAATTTCATGCTTTTACCTTCCGTAATACCTCTCAAATAAACAAAGACCCACAAATGCTTGTCATATCAGTTTGAATTTATCAGTTATTTCAATCAGCTTCAGTGACTACAATGATCAAAACAGCCCTGCCCATGCTGATATATTTTATCATCTGTCAACTGCCATCAAATGTGTTATTATATTAAATGGGTTGTTATTTTCATAATCCCGGCGACATATGCAAGTCATATAATAGGCAACTTAATTTAGCTATGCCTGTGTACATAAAACAAAAACATATTTATTAAGCTATGTTTATGTGCTTTGTAAAACATCTGCATTTGTAAATCACTGTTGCAGCTCTAAAATGACACTTGTATGCACATATGTTTTATGTACTGAATTTAACATATTGAGGACAAAAACATTTTTTAAATGTGACCTCTAAAAAAATTGGCTAATGGCACAATTACTATAAAATGTTTTATTTCTTATTTTAAGTTAAATTAAACAAAAACAGTTTAGAGAATAGAGGATGTGCAAACTTTTTGACACAAAAATAATGCCATCTGGAGTGGCATAATGTAATGTGCACTCATACAAAGGTAAAACAGTGGTGGTGGGTGGTGGTATCTTGGTGGTTAGGGTACTGGACTAGTATTCAGAAGGTTGCTGGTTCAAGCCCCACCACCAGCAAAGCCCCCCCCCCCAAAAACTCAATTGCTAAAATTGTATTCAGTGATAGCTGTAGGTTGCTTTGGATAAAAGTGTCTGTTAAATGCTGCAAATTTAAATTTAACATTTTCTACAAGTGCAATCAATTGTGCAATAAATGATGATGTTCTGCCTAGAGCAAAAAAAAATAATTGGAAGGTATAACATATTTTATGCCTTTCCTACTTGACAGTGTCCCAAAGGGTGTCCTTTCTAGTAGAGAAAATAGGATGCAGTGCTGTAAATGGTATTCCTACAGGTCAAAGAACATGATAAAGTGCCCAATTAGGTACTCCTTTAATGGAGAGATGATCCTCCATTGGATAAAATATGATGCACGGCTTTAAAGGGTGTCTTTACTTGTGTGAGAATGTTGGGGAGTTTCCTAATGCCTCATGTAACCTATTTTGATATGGTGACCTCACAGTAGAATAAACTTGGCATTTCATACAGGTGCATTTTTTAATTAAAAAAAACCTCACCCCAAGTGGGTGTCATGATAGTCTATGGAAAGGTGGAAAAGTGGAAAGGTGTTGCCGCCAATACGGCTCTCCTTATTAGCTGTATAGAGCAGAGCACTGAGCATAGCACTCTTATACCGCTACCCTGGGTTTGAGCCTCACTCTGTGGTAATACTCACATAAACAGCAGTATCAGTGGGTACTATACGGTTTAAGCTGAATGTGTTAAGTAAAGGCTGGTAGAGTGGGACACAACCAGTCATAGTGGGTACTATACTGTATCTATACTTATGGTTTAAGCTAAATGTGGTGGCTACAGGTTGGAACTGTGGCTCTCATATGAGCAGTTGTAGCAGGTACTGTAATGTATCTATATTTATGGTTTGAGCCGAATGTGTTTGGTTATAGGTTGGTACAGTGGTATTTACATGAGCAGAAGTAGTGGGTACTGTAACGTATCTTTGAATCCAGCAGGTTTTAGGATCTGCAGTTTCAGAGCTGGAACACACAGACCAAATAACTTAACTGTAATGATGTATCAAATATTTTCTAATGACACTCATATACAGTGCCTTGCAAAAGTATTCAGCCCCCTTGAACTTTTCAACCTTTTGCCACATTTCAGGCTTCAAACATAACGATATGAAATTGTAATTTTTTGTGAAGAATCAACAACAAGTGGGACACAACCGTGAAGTGGAACGAAATTTATTGGATATTTTAAACTTTTTTTAGAAATAAAAAACTAAAAAGTGGGGCGTGCAATATTATTCAGCCCCTTTACTTTCAGTGCAGCAAACTCACTCCAGAAGTTCAGTGAGGATCTCTGAATGATCCAATGTTGACCTAAATGACTGATGGTGATAAATAGAATCCACCTGTGTGTAATCAAGTCTCCGTATAAATGCACCTGCTCTGTGACAGTCTCAGAGTTCTGTTTAAAGCGCAGAGAGCATCATGAAGACCAAGGAACACACCAGGCAGGTCCGAGATACTGTTGTGGAGAAGTTTAAAGCCGGATTTGGATACAAAAAGATTTCCCAAGCTTTAAACATCTCAAGGAGCACTGTGCAAGCGATCATATTGAAATGGAAGGAGTATCAGACCACTGCAAATCTACCAAGACCCGGCCGTCCCTCTAAACTTTCAGCTCAAACAAGGAGAAGACTGATCAGAGATGCAGCCAAGAGGCCCATGATCACTCTGAATGAACTGCAGAGATCTACAGCTGAGGTGGGAGACTCTGTCCATAGGACACAATCAGTCGTACACTGCACAAATCTGGCCTTTATGGAAGAGTGGCAAGAAGAAAGCCATTTCTCAAAGATATCTATAAAAAGTCACCTGGGAGACACACCAAACATGTGGAAGAAGGTGCTCTGGTCAGATGAAACCAAAATCGAACTTTTTGGCCACAATGCAAAACGTTATGTTTGGCGTAAAAGCAACACAGCTCATCACCCTGAACACGCCATCCCCACTGTCAAACATGGTGGTGGCAGCATCATGGTTTGGGCCTGCTTTTCTTCAGCAGGGACAGGGAAGATGGTTAAAATTGATGGGAAGATGGATGGAGCCAAATACAGGACCATTCTGGAAGAAAACCTGTTGCAGTCTGCAAAAGACCTGAGACTGGGACGGAGATTTATCTTCCAACAAGACAATGATCCAAAACATAAAGCAAAATCTACAATGGAATGGTTCACAAATAAACGTATCCAGGTGTTAGAATGGCCAAGTCAAAGTCCAGACCTGAATCCCATCGAGAATCTGTGGAAAGAGCTGAAAACTGCTGTTCACAAACGCTCTCCATCCAACCTCACTGAGCTCGAGCTGTTTTGCAAGGAAGAATGGGCAAAAATGTCTGTCTCTCGATGTGCAAAACTGATAGAGACATACCCCAAGCGACTTGCAGCTGTAATCGCAGCAAAAGGTGGCGCTACAAAGTATTAACGCAAGGGGGCTGAATAATATTGCACGCCCCACTTTTTAGTTTTTTATTTCTAAAAAAAGTTTAAAATATCCAATAAATTTCGTTCCACTTCACGATTGTGTCCCACTTGTTGTTGATTCTTCACAAAAAATTACAATTTCATATCGTTATGTTTGAAGCCTGAAATGTGGCAAAAGGTTGAAAAGTTCAAGGGGGCTGAATACTTTTGCAAGGCACTGTAACTGAAGCTGTATATGATGAACAATGGTTCTACATACTGTAATCTTTAACTTTAATTTCTTCGTACTCTATACTGGGCATCTGCGTGGAGTTCACAGTTTTTTGGAGGTCCAGGTTTAACTCAATATCCAACAGCTCTGTAAGAACCAAACACATACTGCTTTTTATTATTAGCTTTCTGTAAACACGTCATATATAACAATCTGATTGTTCTATAAATTATTCTATGTACTTAAATGTAATGTGATTTTACAGAAAAAAAAATGTAACATAGTAATATAAGAAAAAAGACCAGAGCAAGAGAAACACCTCAATGCTTGAAAAACATTATTCTCATGCATTTATTCCTTAAAGCAGTGGTTCTCAAACTTTTTCTGTCATGCCCCCCTTTGGAAGATGAAAAATGTTCATATTACTCTGGATATTAGCTGGTGGTCATAATACTGTGACTCGGCTGTGTACAGTGCATCACAAAAGTGAGTACACCCCTCACATTTCTGCAAATATTTCATTATATCTTTTCATGGGACAACACTATAGAAATGAAACTTGGATATAACTTAGAGTAGTCAATGTACAGCTTGTATAACAGAGTAGATTTACTGTCTTCTGAAAATAACTCAACACACAGCCATTAATGTCTAAATAGCTGGCAACATAAGTGAGTACACCCCACAGTGAACATGTCCAAATTGTGCCCAAATGTGTCATTGTCCCTCCCTGGTGTCATGTGTCAAGGTCCCAGGTGTAAATGGGGAGCAGGGCTGTTAAATTTGGTGTTTTGGGTACAATTCTCTCATACTGGCCACTGGATATTCAACATGGCACCTCATGGCAAAGAACTCTCTGAGGATGTGAGAAATAGAATTGTTGCTCTCCACAAAGATGGCCTGGGCTAAAAGAAGATTGCTAACACCCTGAAACTGAGCTACAGCATGGTGGCCAAGGTCATACAGCGGTTTTCCAGGACAGGTTCCACTCGGAACAGGCTTCGCCAGGGTCGACCAAAGAAGTTGAGTCCACGTGTTCGGCGTCATATCCAGAGGTTGGCTTTAAAAAATAGACACATGAGTGCTGCCAGCATTGCTGCAGAGGTTGAAGACGTGGGAGGTCAGCCTGTCAGTGCTCAGACCATACGCAACATACTGCATCAACTCGGTCTGCATGGTCGTCATCCCAGAAGGAAGCTGACGCACAAGAAAGCCAGCAAACAGTTTGCTGAAGACAAGCAGTCCAAGAACATGGATTACTGGAATGCCCTGTGGTCTGACGAGACCAAGATACACTTGTTTGGCTCAGATGGTGTCCAGCATGTGTGGCGGCGCCCTGGTGAGAAGTACCAAGACAACTGTATCTTGCCTACAGTCAAGCATGGTGGTGGTAGCATCATGGTCTTGGGCTGCATGAGTGTTGCTGGCACTGGGGAGCTGCAGTTCATTGAGGGAAACATGAATTCCAACATGTACTGTGACATTCTGAAACAGAGCATGATCCCCTCCCTTCGAAAACTGGGCCTCATGGCAGTTTTCCAACAGGATAACGACCCCAAACACAACCTCCAAGATGACAACTGCCTTGCTGAGGAAGCTGAAGGTAAAGGTGATGGACTAAACCCAATTGAGCACCTGTGGCGCATCCTCAAGTGGAAGGTGGAGGAGTTCAAGGTGTCTAACATCCACCAGCTCCGTGATGTCATCATGGAGGAGTGGAAGAGGATTCCAGTAGCAACCTGTGCAGCTCTGGTGAACTCCATGCCCAGGAGGGTTAAGGCAGTGCTGGATAATAATGGTGGTCACACAAAATATTGACACTTTGGGCACAATTTGGACATGTTCACTGTGGGGTGTACTCACTTATGTTGCCAGCCATTTAGACATTAATGGCTGTGTGTTGAGTTATTTTTAGAAGACAGTAAATCTACACTGCTATACAAGTTGTACACTGACTACTCTAACTTATATCCAAGTTTTATTTCTATAGTGTTGTCCCATGAAAAGATATAATAAAATATTTGCAGAAATGTGAGGGGTGTACTCACTTTTGTCGATACACTGTATGTGGAATACTGCAGATTGTGATTTTTAATTAATAGCTAAAAGTACCACACTAATACATAAAAGTCATATTGTCAGAACACACTCTGCTCAAAGTTGACTATTGACAATACATTACTATACAGACTTACTTCGTCTGTCCTGAGTTCTGTAGATGGACACAAATGGAACAGCAGGACCTAAAACACAACACCAGTAAGGGTGTATTATTATTACTATTATTATTATTATTACAATTATTATTATCATTATTATTATTATTATTATAACAGATCATTATTATTATTAGTTGTAGTAGTAGTAGTAGTAGTAGTATATATTATATATAACTCACCCTTCCCACATTCACAAGCATCTTACTCCTATTTTATGACCACTACCAGGATTAGTTTATTTACAAATACTAACACCAGGCACCTCATTGCTGTGACAAACTAATACAAAATAAACAGTACAGTTAACAATTGGCTTCTTTTTATGTCCATTCACAGGGTTGCTAATTCACTTGGAAACCCACAGAGAAGACCCCTGGTGAACACAAAGGACAGACAGGACATGTATCTATTAGGAACTTTTTTTTTTTAAATTTATTTATGCATTTTCTCTCCCTTTTTCTTCCAATTTAGCATAGTTAATCTGTCTTCCACTGCTGGGGATTCCTGATTGCATTCGAGGAGGGTATGTTTCTGCTCACGCCTCCCGTCTGCAGTCCTAGTGAACCCCTTCTTTTCACCCAGGCTTTCTGCACAGGCACCTCTATCTGCTAACCAGGGTCCTTACACAGCTTTTGAAGACCCCACCCACTTAGTCCGCTCATCCAACCCAGCAGACACGGTGGCCAATTATTGTCTGCTGCAGGCACTGCCAATTGTGCCTGCTAGATGGTGCCCAGCCGACCGGTGGCAGAGCCGAGATTCAAACCGAGGCACAGGAATTAACTTTTATAATCACTCTTCTGTGAACCAATCTAGGATGTTTGTGTCAAAACTGAATCTAAAGCACCTTTAAGAGACCACAAATCTCTCAAAGAAGAGCTGCTCTTAGGGCAGAGTTTTTCACTCTATTCTCCAAGCAGTTGTTTCCATGGAGATACGCTAACAGATTTGCTAAAAGTTGCTATGTTGTTTGGAGTCATTCGGTTGAAGCAGCTGACACAAATACAAAAGTTGGCTTAGTTGTTCAGCTCGTCGTTCTTGTTTCATTCAAACAAAGCTTGGAGGTTTTCCAGTGACTTCTAATATCATGTGACTATACCACTATTTTTTAAATGTTATTTTACCTCTACATGTAAGTAGAATGTAGTTGTTGTTGTGGCTGAAGGAGATGCTCACATATCCACAGCTATCAGTGAAATTACAGGATAGACAACGCCGGTTGAAGGGACTGACCGTATCTGCACTAAAATATGCACGCACGATGCATGAACACACACATTTGTTTTCAGAATAAAAATACACAGATGAAAAATGAAGAATTTCAACTTATTTATTATGATGATGAAAAATAAATGCGTTGGTACCTGTACAGGTGTTGCCGTTTAGGATCGCGCTCTGTACTTAAAAAGTATCTGTTATATAAACACAACATTTAACCTTTACATTAATACACCATTACACATAGTGTAGGTGTGTGTTTAGGTGTTTGCATGTGTATGCTCACATTAACTGGTTTTCCTCATCGTAGGACAGAACCTGAGTAACATCCCAGTTTCCTGATGTGATAAACTGCAGGGAATCAGAGGTGTTGTTTGGCTGCAGGATAAGAAAAAGAAACTTTCAAATACAAATGCATTTAGTATAAAAAACATAAAATATCTGTTTGTCATCCACTCAGTTCCTTTAAAACCTGTTATATATTGTGCCACTTTAGCAGATTGAATGGATTTAGTGTTATGTGGTGGTGAATTTAAATTAAATAACTGAATTGTTAATGGGTTGCACTTATGAAGTGTGTACCTGTGATACAGACACTGAGACGTGGAAGAATTTGCCCTGGCCTCCCTGAGGGACGGCACGAGTGAAGAAGAGTTTTAGTCCATCTTTAGAGAACA
Source organism: Trichomycterus rosablanca (assembly GCF_030014385.1). Lineage (NCBI taxonomy): Eukaryota > Metazoa > Chordata > Actinopteri > Siluriformes > Trichomycteridae > Trichomycterus > Trichomycterus rosablanca. The sequence continues at coordinate 25,961,979 of NC_085990.1, read as the reverse complement.
CCGGAGCTTCATTCTGCACGAGTAAATACACATCATAGTGTTTATTAGTGTACTATCAATTCCTTTAGCTGTTATTATTGAGAATCTATTTACTCTGCTGAGTTTAATCATCTGAAATCATTCAGTGGGACACAATATTTCATATACACTCAGTTATAAAAGCTGCATGAATAAAATAGTATGGGCTATGGGAAAAAAAACAAATTTCCTCAGGTGAGCAAAGCTTCAATTTTGGATTTTTTACACTGAATGGTAATTGTGAACTACATAAAGGTATTTTTGGTACCTGTCGTTGCAGCCAGTTTTCACTCTCATCCTCATGTTCCTGAAATACAAAAGGTAGACTACAGTGACAGCGAATCTAAACAGCTCAGCCATAATTGTAAATAAAACAAAAATCTCCATTACTTTGCATACACAAGATCCACCCATAAGATAAGTCAGCATCTTTCTATATACATCAAGTCTCAGTACAATATAGCTCTTTAACTTCTACACTGCTCTGGAAGACAACAACATGAAAATAACTCATGCATACACATTATGTAACAGCGTGTTTAGCTCTGTCTGTGGTACCTTGGTACAGAGTCCGGTCGTGGCCTCACACAGAGTCAGAATAGAGATGTTCTGTGCTCGGTTTACCCAGCTCACCACCAGCTGCATGCTCGTCACCCACTTCACCATCGTTATGTAATGCTCGCTGCAAACAAAAACCATTACGAAATAACCACATAGCACGGTGTTTACCTAAAATAAAGCACATAATTTAACTCATGAATAGTTTCTCTCTTTTGTGTTACAGCATTTCAAAAGTAAGATGTGATGTGAAAATGATAGTTATAGATTTTGCACAGAAAGTAACATCACTGCACATTCAGTGATTTTTTTAGTCTAGCAGACTGGAATTAATATTACTGACAAAAGCTATTTTCCAAATAACTTACACTTCTGTACAAATATAGACTTGAGGACTTGGGACTTGAGAGAGGCAACTAGGTGGTGGGGGCACTTGAACTGGCTACTTTTGAATGGCCAATCCAGTACCTTAGATGCTAAGCTACCAGTGTCATTAGTATTGATAATTTTTTGACAATAAAATCATTTTATGACTAAGCAACTGTAAGATAGAGTTACTAATGGTTTTTATACCTGAAAGTCATGAAATACTACTGTGTAGTGATGATTACATTGATTACATTGACATTCTAAAATTATAATTTAAATTATTAAAAAAAATACAATGATTTATTTAAATCCTTTATCATCAGCCACATTAAAGCTTCTAAGAAATTAACTCAGTAATGAGAATCATCAGTCAGTGATTTTGTGCTGACTGAAAACACAAACAGGTCTAATATTATACTGTCAAAATTTAAATTTAATCTCATTATGCCCTACAACATATGGCCAAAAGTATGTGGACACCCCAATTATAGAGTTCTGGTGTTTCAGACACTTAGGCATTTACAATTAAATATATAAAATTGATTTTAGGATTTTTACTTTGTAACTAAGTGGTAAGTGGTAATTAAGTTATAGCTGGTTTATTGTTTAAAGCAATGCAGGGTAAAATGCAGGGTGTACTGATTTATCTATATATTTTTTATTATTATTTTACCGAATCCTCTGGTCGTCTGGTCTCCTCATCTGGATGGTGTGTAAAGGGCCATTCAGGTTCACCACATACAGAGAAATCACTGGGTTTTTCTCTCCTGCCTGTAGTGAAAACAACCCCAAACACTGAACAACTATTATTCACGTTATCACATTACACCACTATGCTGTCACCACTTTGGGGTGGTTGACAGCATGGATGGTCAGCTTTCTCCAATGCCCTCAGTAAGTCTGTTTGATCTCCCACAGCATAAATAAACTTCTCTTTATACTAAAATACATTTCTTAAAATTGTCACATTAAATTGTTTCAGGGTTTTACTTTTATTTTCTGTCTCTTTAATTTACATTTACAGCATTTAGTAGACCCTTATTCAGAGTGACTTACAGATGTGCCTTCTTAATACACATCACTATATACACTATTTACTCTAGCAAAAACAGACAACAGTATAATTCAAGTCTGCTAAAGCCCTGTTATAACAAAATGTATGTACATATGGGAGAACAGAATTTCCATTTAAGTGCCTAGTAAAAGGTGATGAAGGTCTTTACTTTTCTTTTGTAGATGGCAAGAGACTCTGCTGTTCAAGCAGACAGGGAAAATTTATTCCACCACTTGGGTGCAAGTACACAGAAGAACATTCTGAGAGGTAAATCAAGAAGAAACCAACCACCTATGGTATATATTTTTCCCATCCAGTGATTTTAAGTATGATCTTACAAATGATCCAGATGTGTGATAACACTGTAGCCTGATAGTCTTACCAAGACAAGTGGTGGTGATGCAATAGAATAGAATAGAATGCCTTTATTTGTCATATATACATATACAGGTGTATAGTACAATGGAATGTGGGCTATCTTCATGTATCTCAGCTTGTTTTGGAAGCTGGGGTCAGAGTGCAGCGTCAGCCATTGTACGGTGCCCTTGGAGCAGAGAGGGTTAAGGGCCTTGCTCAAGGGCCCAACAGTGGCTGCATGGCAGAGCTGGGATTCAAACTCTCAACCATTCAGTTGATAGCCCTCTACCCACTAGGCTACCACTGTCCCTAAACTCTTCATATGTAGTTTGGATTTCAGAGAATTCATTGTTAGCTGGTGTAAAGACCTTCACATGTGTAGGTGCTAGTTTGCAGCTGGAAGTGGTGCAAGTGCCAGGGGAATTGCAATAAAAAATTGGAAATGACTAGATTGTGAAAAATGGTAGGGAGAAATTTTTCAAAAAAGCTAAATTTGTGTTTTAAAGTAGAGGTGTGTTGTTAAATATTTTAAACATCCAAATACTTATGGTGCTGGATGTTTTGACTATTAAGCTAAGCATACCATTTTGCAACAAATACACTTCTGCTCCTGCAGATAACGCTAACCACAGAGCTGTTATGACTTGGTTCTGTTCATGTTTTTAACGTCCTTTTCTATCCCACTTCCTCCAACTAAACGTTAAGCCTATTTTAAAGATATCTGTGTCCGTATAAGCTCTACTTAAAATGAATGAAGGCATCTCAAACTCTTGTCGGAGTGCCTTCCCGTACGGGATTTATGGAGTTCTTCCGCTCCTAATCTATGTCTATAAAAGTGACATCTGTGTAGTGACTTTAGTTTGCACTTAACATGTGTGAATTACAGAAGAATTATTAATCTTTACTACACTTTAAAATCTGCCACATTGTGTAATTTGTCAGATGACCTGTTGGGTTTTATAAAGAAACGTTCAGCTGCTTTAACAAAACATGTTTACTCTACCATGTGAACAAAGCTTAAGCTTCAAAAGTACAAAAAATGAAATAATACTATTTTTGAATAATCTGAAACAAACTTAGGTCTTTATTTTGACTGGTGTTTATAGGCTGTTTATATATTTTCCTCCTTAGATAAACTTTACTTTAGGATAGTGGTACATTCTCCCAGGTGGGTTCAATGATCCAGTGAAGAATGGCAGCTTCATCCTTGGCACTAAAGTGTCATTAATGGTGGCATACGCCAACCGGGCACCATCAGGAGACCACCAGTGGGCGATATGTGTTTCGAAGATCTCTGCTGTATAAGAAAAATAATTGATTAAAAAAACAGTTTATTTACAGTGATCAATCTACAATTTGCAACATTTAAGACAAATTTTAAATATTAGTTTTAACTTACTCTCATACAGCCAATCAGAGATACCATTGAAGATCACTCCTTCCTTGCCTGTGGAAACCAGACGGATGGTTCGGCTCTCGACAGTGGCTCTGTAGTAGATGTTATTCTCAAATATGAAAATCTGTAATGAAGTGGTAGGAATGCAATAACTTCGGTTGAATGGGTGAAGAAGGACAGATGGACCATTGATGATTGTTATTAATAATGATAATGTTAGAACAGAATAATCTTTTTTTTATTTTTCTTTATCCCGGTCAGGGTCATGGTGAGTCTGGTTCTAACAGGGATACTGGGCACTAATCCATCACAGGGCTTTGACCATCTCATGCCATTTAATTACTGCAACAATTTCAATTAAACAGTTGGAACAGGGGAGTGTTTAACACTGTTTATGTCACCTTTTCTGTTCTGTAATTGTCAAACACAATTTGTTGTAGCTGTGCTCAATATTACACTCCAGCTACTCAACAGTTACAATTTTCATAATGCTCCATATGCAAAATATTACTTGGTATTGTTTTGCTAAAACTAGGAAGAACATTATTTAGATATTGCGTTATAACAGGCATTTATCCTTTACCATTAATAATGACTTCATAGATGTGCAAGTAGACCATTGGCTCTAACATGCATATCATGAAAGGTGCTGGCATGTGCATTGGTAACAAACAGGACGGTCATTTTCCTTATTTCCTTTATTTCAAAAAACAAGTTAAAAGGTGGTCTTGTCAGACCACAGCACACATTTCCACATTGTGCCAGCAATCTTAGAATCTTAAACCCAGTGAGAATTGAATTTCTAAATTGTATCTACAAATCACTTACATCAGCAAATGCATTTTAACAAGGATTTGTTGATGCAGCAATGCACTGCATATCAAAGAGGGTTTTCAGAATTATTGTCAATTCTGTGTGTATGTACTGAGTACAGAAGCATGTTGCTTTTTGATAGTGTCTTTTGAGAAACTGAAGGTCACAGGTATTCAATATTCTTTTAATAATGTTATGGAATGTAAATTGTAAAGGCCTTACATTTCTTGCACTTGTGCATGAAATACTGTTATTCTCAAATCGTCCATTGCTCACTTTACTTGATTATTTAAATTATGATCTTTTTCTACTACTTCATTTTTATCCATCGCAGGCCACAAATCATGATAGCCAATTACCTATTCACCTGTCTACCTGTAAACAGCTTTTAAAAAGGTGTTATTGACCTATACCACAGAAAGTACCTTTAAAAGACAGTTTACAAATTACAGTTTTTCTTTGGGTTTGTAAGTGTATTTCTGATCATTAATCAAAAGTAAACAAAGTGATATTGTATCATTGATTTACCACAATGTTTTAAAAAAATCTGATAAAATTAATCAACATGAATTAAGAAAAAGACACCCTAGTAAACACAGGTATTAAGGTTTACAGGTATATGGAATCATAAAATTAATCATGTTAATTAACTCTGGGTTTTGATTACAGACAGAAACATACCAGAACTCTGTGTTTATGATGCTACAGGGGTGCAGGTATGTGGAAATTGTAGTTCTTACCAGCTGCTGACCCTTGGGTCCCCATCCTGCATACTGAAGACGAGCATTCCGCACCTCTGGGGGATTAAGAATCCATGTTTCCCTGTAATGAAAAATAGACGATTTTGCAACTGTGTACCTTATATTCCTAATTCAAAATATATTATACACTTTTAATCTTTATATCGCTAACAATACATACTATGGCCATATAATATGTAATACGGCCAAAAGTATGTAAACACTAGACCATGAGCTGCTTGGACCTCCCAATCCAAAGGGATATGGTGTTAATATGAGCCTCATGTTGCTGTGTGGCATCCACTCTATCAGCTACACCACTGACACTAAAAAACAGATTTAAGGGGTCACTCGAGTGGCGCAGCAGTGCAATGCACTAGCCCACCACAGCAAAGACCTGAGTTTGAGTTTATGGTGCCACCAGTCTGGCCTTTCCTTTCTCAGATTGCTCATGGTTGAGAAAGGTAAGGCCTAGTGAAAATTCACCTTGTTATTGTTGAAACAGTGACAACTATCTGGCCGTGGTGCCAGGCTGAACAGATGGACTGAGGTGGACACATGCAGATTTGTTAAGTACATGATTATTTACAAGCGGACAACCACAAAACAAGACCGACCAATAACTAACAAGATTATATACAATAACAAGGGTGAACAGAGATTAAGCTAATGCTACATTATGCCAATGGCTAATATTAGACTAGAGTCTACACTGAACAGATTCTCTAATACACTAAACATGAAAATGGAAAGTTAACATCTATGCTACTTTAATGCTAATTTCTAATCAAACAAGAAGGACACACAGGAACTGTCACAAAAGTAATGACAAATGTAACAAAGACTAACAAACAACAACATAGCACAAACCAGAGTAATGGCAGGAGACAAGACAGAAGCCAAGCACATACAGGATAGCAGGAAACACATACCGAATAACCAGTAAAGTTAAAATGAACACAATGGAGTAGTATACACAGGGTAATCATGGAGAATTAAGGAACAGTGGAGGGTAATTAACACAAGGACAAATCAGACTGAGGAGGCAGAGACAATTTGGTGAGTATACGACAACACAAACATTAAGTCCATATGGTCCAGGAGCTAAGCAAGGCTGAAATCAAGACATTTTGTAAGAATCTGATGCTGTCAGGTCTAAAGATGTACTTGCTGAAGTGTTGGGGGAGGGTGAGTGTTTGTTATCTGTGGCCCAGAAGATGGAACAAGTTTTAAAAGTTAACACAAAAATGGTTGCTTTTGACACCTGCATTAGTATTACTGAATATAAGCAATTGGAAAAGTATCATGCTGCCAACTTTGGGCAAAATACTGAGATGTTATTAAATCTTTACTACCTTCACACATTAAAGCAGTGGTCCCCAATCACCGGGTCGAGGACCAATACCGGTCCATGGGTAATTTATTACCGGGCCGCACAGAAAGAATAAATAATTAGAGATCACTACAAGAGCAATTTAATTTCCCAAACTCTTTGGGTGTTATTGTCTCCAATCACCACTAGGTGGGAGCAGTGCCTTGTTGCATCGAAAAAAGCTCAGGATTCACGCAGATTTTTCATTCTATAGTTATTCTATTTTAAATCATCCCGCCCTCGCCAGTTCGTGCTGCAAAAAAGGTTGGGGACAGCTGCATTAAAGGACTCATGCACCACAGATTTACACTGGCTGTGTTGCTTGTGTGTGGATGGATCTGTGTGTGTGTGGTGTGCGTATGTGTGTCTTTGTGTCTTACGGTGTCTCCAGACTACAGATGATGTAGTACGCAGTGAACGAGTGCTGATAAACCTGCAGGAAAGAGAGATAATTACTAATACTGATATATTAACAATAATAACAACAATAATAATAATAAAAGAATGCTTGTGAGAAGATGCTGCAGTGCATGCTGGGACCTGATACAGGGCTGAAACATGTTAAATAAAGGAATAATACCACTCATGATTAACATGCTACACTTTCCTCCACTAGAGAAGGCATAGTACCATGACATTAAGAGGCAGACGTTTTGTCTAACAGAGCAACGGACGTGGAATAACAAACAGTCTTACCTGCTGTTTGTTGTATGCCAGCAGTACATTCTTCATATCTGGAGAAACATCATATCTACTGGCGTTATACATTTCCTGTACAGAACAATAGAAAATGAGACCTTTATCCAACATCAAATGCTGAGAAAATGCTGATATGTACATGCCAGCCCAACAGGTGGTGATATAACATCTTAATAGTTACATGCCTAGGACTTGAGTCTCAGATGCACAAACAATTGGACATCCTTGGTATGTCCTCATTACAGCTGCATACGCAATTCCTATTGTCTGGCCTAGGTGCTGGCATGAGTGGTGGATAAATACACAACACAGTGCATACCACAGTGAATATAGTGTGTTCCTCTGTGAGAGAGTACACCAGTGGCTCTTGATACAAATCATCTGATGGCTTCACATAGTTTGCAGTAGTCCTCCTTAGCCAGCATAGTGGCCGTTAGGGCTACCAATTGTAACGATACAATCTACCCACGATGCGATACGACACGATTCACGATACTGGGTTCACAATACGATTTTTTCCAGATTTTTCAAACAAAATGAAATTGTAGACAAATGATGACAAAGTTTCCTTTTATTATTTATCTTAAAAAAATAAAATAAAATCTTTTATAATGAATGCCCTTTTATTTTCTGAGGTAGGTACAAACTATGCAAAACAATGCTGCACATTTCCCTTTTTGTGTAAAAAAAAAACTGAAATTAAATTTAAAACAAAAATTTTAAACCCAAAAATTAAGTCTGTAAATACTTAATGCAGTAGAGACTCACAAACTTTCTGTTGGGCACCAGCACTGTGGTTTTATTCTTCTCCACACTGCGCTTCACTACGTCACCTTCACTAGTTCGATACAGGAGTTCATTATCTACAGAAAAAGAGAAAGAGAGAATTGTTAGTGGCTTATTCATTGTTCATATACAGTAAATGTATCCATCCATTTTGTTGCTGGCTGTCCCTTTACTCCTTAATCTTCAACTCCTACAAATATATTTGTCTTTTTGCAACTAATTGGTTTTTATAATGTATGCAAAATTAGAGAGCTTCAGTTTGGTTATCTAGGTTTCAAGTAGAGGAACAGGTTCAATTTGTTTGTCTTCTTTGCCATCCAGGGTACTCTCAAAAGTCTTGCCAGCATCAAACTTTATAGGCATCTATATTCTTCACGCCCCTTTTTTATTGTCCACCCTTCACATCTATAAAAAACCTGAAGTCTGTCTATATTCTGGACAATTCTCCTATTTGTTTAGAGAGACAAATCTATCTATAAAATGAATGCCTTTATTTGTCATATATACATATACAGGTGTACAGTACAACAAAGATCTTTTTCTGTGTAAAACTGGAGTCAGAGCGCACGGTCAGCCATTGTATGAGGCCGAGAGATAGCCCAAAGCTCTACTCACTTAGACTCCGACTTCTAAATAATCGTCCCAGATGATCAGAGAAGCAAAGCACACACACAGCCAGGGCCTCCACAGCTACTTTCAGAACAGGAGCATGTGGCAGAGCATCCAAGTCATCACCAACTACAAGACTACACCACCTGCCTGTGACAGTGATGCCTCTCTTGCTGAACAACTTCTACAACCCCTGGCAAAAATTATGGAATCACCAGTCTCTGAGGATGTTCCTTCAGTTGTTTAATTTTGTAGAAAAAAAGCAGAGCACAGACATGACAAAAAACTAAAGGCATTTCAAATGGCAACTTTCTGGCTTTAAGAAACACTAAAAGAAATCAAGAAAAATAATTGTGGTAGCCGGTAACAGTTAGATTTTTAGAACAAGCACAGGGAATAAATTATGGAATCACTCAATTCTGAGGAAAAAATTATGGAATCATGACAAACAAAATAACACTCCAACACATCACTAGTACTTTGTTGCACCACCTCTGGCTTTTATAACTGCTTGCAGTCTCTGAGGCATTGACTTAATGAGTGACAAACAGTACTCTTCATCAATCTGGCTCCAGCTTTCTCTGATTGCTGTTGCCAGATCAGCTTTGCAGGTTGGAGCCTTGTCATGGACCATTTTCTTTAACTTCCACCACAGATTTTCAATTGGATTGAGATCCGGACTGTTTGCAGGCCATGACATTGACCATATGTGTCTTTCTTCAAGGAATGTTTTCACAGATTTTGCTCTATGGCAAGATGCATTATCATCTTGAAAAATGATTTCATCATCCCCAAACATCCTTTCGATAGATCGGATAAGAAAAGTGTCCAAAATGTCAATGTAAACCTGTGCATTTATTGAAGATGTAATGACAGCCATCTCCCCAGTGCCTTTACCTGACATGCAGCCCCATATCATCAATGACTGTGGAAATTTGCATGTTTTCTTCAGACAGTCGTCTGCATAAATCTCATTGGAACGGCACCAAACAAAAGTTCCAGCATCATCACCTTGCCCAATGCAGATTCGAGATTCATCACTGAATATGACTTTCATCCAGTCATCCACAGTCCACGATTGCCTTTCCTTAGCCCATTGTAACCTTGTTTTTTTCTGCTTAGGTGTTAGTGATGGCTTTCTTTTAGCTTTTCTGTATGTAAATCCCATGTCCTTTAGGCGGTTTCTTACAGTTCGGTCACAGACGTTGACTCCAGTTTCCTGCCATTTGTTCCTCATTTGTTTTGTTGTACATTTTCTGTTTTCAAGGCATATTGCTTTAAGTTTTCTGTCTTGACGCTTTGATGTCTTCCTTGGTCTACCAGTATGCTTGCCTTTAACCACCTTCCCATGTTGTTTGTACTTGGTCCAGGTTTTAGACACAGCTGACTGTGAACAACCAACATCTTGTGCAACACTGCGTGATGATTTACCCTCTTTAAGGAGTTTGATAATCCTCTCCTTTGTTTCAATTGACATCTCTGGTGTTGGAGCCATGATTCATGTCAGTCCACTTGTTGCAACAGCTCTCCAAGGTGTGATCACTCCTTTTTACCTGCATACTAACGAGCAGCTTTAATCTGATGCAGGTGTTAGTGTTTGTAATGAAAATTTGCAGGGTGATTCCATAATTTTTTCCTCAGAATTGAGTGATTCCATAATTTATTCCCTGTGCTTGTTCTAAAAATCTAACTGTTACTGGCTACCACAATTATTTTTCTTGATTTCTTTTAGTGTTTCTTAAAGCCAGAAAGTTGCCATTTGAAATGCCTTTAGTTTTTTGTCATATCTGTGATCTGCTTTTTTTCTACAAAATTAAACAACTGAAGGAACATCCTCAGAGAATTTTTGCCAGGGGTTGTACTCTCGGTTTGAGGCAAAAAATGACAGATTGTGGTGAAGAAGACAATCTCCCTTCCCAACAAGCAGGTACTTTGTCACGGCTGATGTGAGGAAATCTTTGGCTGTCTATGTATTGTGTGCAAAGTTTATAACACCCGCATGGCCCATGTAAAGCCCACATCCACTGGCAACACCAGCCGGACCAGAGGGGGCTCACATTGACATACAGGTCCTTCTCAAAAAATTAGCATATTGTGATAAAGTTCATTATTTTCCATAATGTAATGATAAAAATTAAACTTTCATATATTTTAGATTCATTGCACACCAACTGAAATATTTCAGGTCTTTTATTGTTTTAATACTGAGGATTTTGGCATACAGCTCATGAAAACCCAAAATTCCTATCTCAAAAAATTAGCATATTTCATCCGACCAATAAAAGAAAAGTGTTTTTAATACAAAAAAAGTCAACCTTCAAATAATTATGTTCAGTTATGCACTCAATACTTGGTCGGAAATCCTTTTGCAGAAATGACTGCTTCAATGCGGCGTGGCATGGAGGCAATCAGCCTGTGGCACTGCTGAGGTGTTATGGAGGCCCAGGATGCTTCGATAGCAGCCTTAAGCTCATCCAGAGTGTTGGGTCTTGTGTCTCTCAACTTTCTCTTCACAATATCCCACAGATTCTCTATGGGGTTCAGGTCAGGAGAGTTGGCAGGCCAATTGAGCACAGTAATACCATGGTCAGTAAACCATTCACCAGTGGTTTTGGCACTGTGAGCAGGTGCCAGGTCGTGCTGAAAAATGAAATCTTCATCTCCATAAAGCTTTTCAGCAGATGGAAGCATGAAGTGCTCCAAAATCTCCTGATAGCTAGCTGCATTGACCCTGCCCTTGATAAAACACAGTGGACCAACACCAGCAGCTGACATGGCACCCCAGACCATCACTGACTGTGGGTACTTGACACTGGACTTCAGGCATTTTGGCATTTCCTTCTCCCCAGTCTTCCTCCAGACTCTAGCACCTTGATTTCCGAAAACAGTACTTTGGACCACTGAGCAACAGTCCAGTGCTGCTTCTCTGTAGCCCAGGTCAGGCGCTTCTGCCGCTGTTTCTGGTTCAAAAGTGGCTTGACCTGGGGAATGCGGCACCTGTAGCCCATTTCCTGCACACGCCTGTGCACGGTGGCTCTGGATGTTTCTACTCCAGACTCAGTCCACTGCTTCCGCAGGTCCCCCAAGGTCTGGAATCGGCCCTTCTCCACAATCTTCCTCAGGGTCCGGTCACCTCTTCTCGTTGTGCAGCGTTTTCTGCCACACTTTTTCCTTCCCACAGACTTCCCACTGAGGTGCCTTGATACAGCACTCTGGGAACAGCCTATTCGTTCAGAAATTTCTTTCTGTGTCTTACCCTCTTGCTTGAGGGTGTCAATGATGGCCTTCTGGACAGCAGTCAGGTCGGCAGTCTTACCCATGATTGCAGTTTTGAGTAATGAACCAGGCTGGGAGTTTTTAAAAGCCTCAGGAATCTTTTGCAGGTGTTTAGAGTTAATTCGTTGATTCAGATGATTAGGTTAATAGCTCGTTTAGAGAACCTTTTCATGATATGCTAATTTTTTGAGATAGGAATTTTGGGTTTTCATGAGCTGTATGCCAAAATCATCAGTATTAAAACAATAAAAGACCTGAAATATTTCAGTTGGTGTGCAATGAATCTAAAATATATGAAAGTTTAATTTGTATCATTACATTATGGAAAATAATGAACTTTATCACAATATGCTAATTTTTTGAGAAGGACCTGTATATCCAGAACAATGAAGACTATCTGAACCTGAGCACCATCAGAAACCACATCCACCAAGGTGAAGCCCGCATGCATCGGCAACACTAGCTGGACAAGGGAGGCTTACATTTACATTGATCCAGAACAATTAAGGCTATCTGAATCGGGGCACCATGATTACCCGGGCACCAACAAAACCTAAGCCCGCCCAAGTGGAGCCCACATGCACCTCCATGTAACACCTGAAAAGTGGAGCAACCATCATAACAACTGCTCACACATTAGTCTGTTATAGTGTAGAGCACTGTACAAACACATACAGGCTAGGTACTATTTGGCGTGGCAAACAAACTGTGTTTTGGTGGTAACCAACAAAGCGGAGACCACTTATAGTCTGTTCTTCCCAAGAAGGGATGCTGTTGTTTCCCTGCATGCAACCACTCTGCATTCTGTGATATAACGACTGTCACCTGCCATTTCCATATCACACAACAATGTGAGCTTGAGCTTCTCTCACTGGCAGTTAATTCAGAACAGGTAGCATTTCAGGCAGTGTTTGTAAATTTTACTGGTTATTAGTCTAACATCTGTCCCCAAAAGTATGTTGGTGTACATTGACCCACTTACACACACATCCAGCTGACACAGTCTTCCACCTTGGACCCTGACATTTCCAATCATGCATAACTACTACTTTCACAACAAACAGCTTTGGCCATCAAACCACTGCCCCCACCCCATATACAACAACAGCCAATCATGTCTGTATAGATGACAGGGCAATATTATCTCTGTTCAAACTCGGATCTCAGCGGTGGTGGGTTAGTGTAATAAACTGCTTTGCCACCCCAGCACCAATACTGCACCAAAGCACTCAAGTTATCCCTCAACAGAACAAAACCTCTGAGCCACAGCAGAATAAGAATCCAGAAGTCCATAGGTTAATTACTGCTTACAGTTCTATGAGCTTTTGATTTTCTGCAGAAGTAATGGCAACTAACAAACTGGTAATTGCTTTACTGTCCCAACTTTTTTTTTTTTAATGTACCGCAGGCCTAAAATGAAGCTGACCAGACAGAACATGAAATATCTTAAATAACATGAATACATTACGTTAATACTTTAATACTCCTTTAAAATCTAAACATGATTGCATCACATGTTGAATCCTTTTTTTAAACATTTCACATCTCTAGTTATAAGATGACCCCTTGTAGGCATCAATTTAAAGGTGATTGCATGTTTACTAAAAACATGATGTTAAAAGATGTTAAAATGAAACGTTAATATTCTTAGCCTTGAACTGTTTGTGTTTAAAAAGGGTCAAAGTAGATATTCACATTTTACACCCTTTGCATATTGTGCAAACTTTTCTATCAATCAGCCACTCACCGCTGATCCATTTAGCATCAGGGTTATGAATTTTAAAGTCCTTGCTAAAGACATCTTCAACTGTCACTTTCTTCTTTGAGGCCAGAGGGTCTTCACCTACCAAAGTAGAAGAACAAACCTATAACAATTCTAAGAAAGAACAACACTTCTAAGAAAAAAGGGTGATGTATGCAACACAGTAATGCTTCCAAAACTCAGTCATAATCACTGATGATATTTAAAATAAACTCTCTACTATTTCTACTGACATGTTTGTGACCAGGGCAAAAGGAAACTGTACCTACAGTCAAGCCGGAAAGTCTGCACACCCCTTTCACCTTCTCCATGTTTTATTATTTTACAGACTCATTCTATAATAGACTGAGTTCTTTTTTTGCCTCAAACGTCTACACACAATCACCAATATCTCTCTTGGCATATCCTTGCAAGCTCCATCAGGTTGGATGGGGATCATTGGTACACAGCCATTTTCAGCTCCTTCCATAGATGTTCGATAGGAATCAGGTCTGGGCTGTCAAGGACATTCAAATACTTTCTCCGATGCCACTCCTTTGTTCTCTTGGCTGTGTGCTTGGGGTTGTTGTCATGTTGGAAGGTAAACCTTCAGTGAAGCTTGGTATTCAGGCCAAAAAGTTCAATTTCAGTTTCATCAGACCAGAGAATCTTGTTTCTCATGGTTTAAGAATTCTCTAGGTGCCTTTTGGCAAACTCCAAGCGTGCTGTCATGTGCCTTTTACTAAGGAGTGGCTTCCGTCTGGCCACATAAAGGCGTGATTTGTGGAGTGCTGCCTGGATGGTTGATCTTCTGATGGTTCTCCCATCTCCACAAGGATACGTTGAAGCTCTGTCAGAGTGACCCTCAGGTTTCTGCTCACCTCCCTGGCCAAGGCCCGTCTTCCCCGATTGCTCAGTTTTGCCGGGCGGCCAGGCCTAGGAAGATTTTTGGTAGTTCCAAGCTTCTTCCATTTATGAATGATGGTGGCCACCATGCTCTTTGGGTCTGTAAAGCTGCAGCAATTTTTCTGTACCCTTCTCCAGATCTATGCCTTGACACAATCCTGTTTCTGAGGTCTGCATATACTGCATATATTATATTTCCTTTGACTTCATGGCTTGGAGTTTGCTCTGATATGCACTGTCAACTGTTGGACCTTATATAGGCAGGTGTTGGCAATCCTTAATCATGTCCAGTCAATTGAATTTACCACAGGTGGACTCCAATCAAATTGTAGAAACACCTCAAGCAGTATCAGTGAAAACAAAATGCACCTCAGCTCACTTTTGGGTGTCATATCAAAGGGTGTGCACACTTGTTAACATATGATATTTTACATTTAGATTTTTAATAAATTAGCACAAATGTCTAAAAACCTGCTTTCACTTTGTCATTGTGGGCTATTTTGTGTAGAATTTTGTGACAAAAATGAACTCAATCTATTATGGAATAAGTCTGTAATGTAATAAAACGTGGAGAAGGTGAAAGGGGTGTGCAGACTTTCTGGCTTGACTGTATGTGTACTGCTTTCCTCTGACATGCATGCATCTGTTTACTTTGAAATAAATCTGTGAGTTTTGTTGTTGTTCTGATTCTTTAAGACAGACACATTTCACACAGTCAGCTGAAGCTGAATTAAAACATGGCATAATAGGAAACTAAACACATGAACCAAAATGAAATGTGAAGTTTATACAGCATGGATTAAGTGTGAAATGTGTTTAGAGAGTGTAAGCAAGAATAATTTACACTTCAACTCACTCAGATACAGATTGCCATGTCAAAGTGATGGGAGAAAATATGTGCAGTGAAAAAAAAAAAGACACTTCTGGATATTTGATGGCTGAAATAGTTTGCAGCAGATATCAGTGCTACCTGATTTATTCTGATATAATTTAGCACACAAGATCTGATTAGAGGATTTCTCACTTCACAAAGACATCTTATTTCAGAAGAAACAGTGATGATTAGAATTAATTGTTTTACCCTCTTTTGTTTTCACAGCCTCAGTGAACACAAATTAAAGTTCCCAAATAATCATTGTATTTACTGAAAAAAGATGTTATCCAACATCAACTGTACCAGTGAACCCCCCTCCCCCTTAGTAAATTGACCAAATTTAATTGATAAATGATAGTTTAATTACAATAGAAACACACACTCTTGATTACTGACAGTACTTTTCAATTAAAAAATGAGTAATTTCTTTAGGAAAATATTTAAAATATTTAAGGCTTTGGGAATCCAGTGAATCACAGTGGGAGCAATTGTCTTAAAATAAAGAAAACATGAAACACTTGTGAACCTTTCCAGATGTAGATGATTTTTGGTAGTTCCAAGCTTCTTCCATTTATGAATGATGGTGGCCACTGTGCTCTTTGGGTCTGTAAAGCTGCAGCAATTTTTCTGTACCCTTCTCCAGATCTATACCTTGACACAATCCTGTTTCTGAGGTCTGCAGATAATTCCTTTGACCCCATGGCTTGGAGTTTGCTCTGATATGCACTGTCAACTGTTGGACCTTATATAGGCAGGTGTTGGCAATCCTTAATCATGTCCAATCAATTGAATTTACCACAGGTGGACTCCAATCAAATTGTAGAAACACCTCAAGCAGTATCAGTGAAAACAAAATGTACCTCAGCTTCACAGCCTCAGTGAACACAAATTAAAGTTCCCAAATAATCATTGTATTTACTGAAAAAAGATGTTATCCAACATCAACTGTACCAGTGAACCCCCCTCCCCCTTAGTAAATTGACCAAATTTAATTGATAAATGATAGTTTAATTACAATAGAAACACACACTCTTGATTACTGACAGTACTTTTCAATTAAAAAATGAGTAATTTCTTTAGGAAAATATTTAAAATATTTAAGGCTTTGGGAATCCAGTGAATCACAGTGGGAGCAATTGTCTTAAAATAAAGAAAACATGAAACACTTGTGAACCTTTCCAGATGTAGATGATTTTTGGTAGTTCCAAGCTTCTTCCATTTATGAATGATGGTGGCCACTGTGCTCTTTGGGTCTGTAAAGCTGCAGCAATTTTTCTGTACCCTTCTCCAGATCTATACCTTGACACAATCCTGTTTCTGAGGTCTGCAGATAATTCCTTTGACCCCATGGCTTGGAGTTTGCTCTGATATGCACTGTCAACTGTTGGACCTTATATAGGCAGGTGTTGGCAATCCTTAATCATGTCCAATCAATTGAATTTACCACAGGTGGACTCCAATCAAATTGTAGAAACACCTCAAGCAGTATCAGTGAAAACAAAATGTACCTCAGCTTCACAGCCTCAGTGAACACAAATTAAAGTTCCCAAATAATCATTGTATTTACTGAAAAAAGATGTTATCCAACATCAACTGTACCAGTGAACCCCCCTCCCCCTTAGTAAATTGACCAAATTTAATTGATAAATGATAGTTTAATTACAATAGAAACACACACTCTTGATTACTGACAGTACTTTTCAATTAAAAAATATGTAATTTCTTTAGGAAAATATGAAAAAAAATATTTAAAATATTTAAGGCTTTGGGAATCCAGTGAATCACAGTGGGAGCAATTGTCTTAAAATAAAGAAAACATAAAACACTTGTGAACCTTTCCATATGTAGCTGGGAGGTAACTTCCTGGACATAATGTGGTTCAGCAGCTCCCTTTTTGTTCTGGCCATCTTGTACTTGCGCAGTGGTCATCATCTTCCTCCATCAGATTTTCAAGTTCAGTTTTCTAGTGCACTTGTTCTCAAAAGCCTAAATGCATCTTTCTTCCTTTTCTTCAGTGTCCAGGCTCCAGGCTATGTACAGTATGTGGCTACTGGCCAGACCAAGGCTTTTATTAATCGTAGCTCGGTGATCGTGCTAATTGACTTGCTTATTAATATTTTATCAATTTGGCCATCCCATTCACCCCATTCATGTCTTCACTTCACCAGCACATTCTGCAGTATTTGATACTCTAATTCCCAAATATAAGAAAGAGTCCACCAGATACAAAGAAAACCCCAGCTTAAGAATGCTTATATATAATTGGTCATAAATACAGTGCCTGGTTTCTTTTTCTTGCTTTTTTATGAAGATCCAGAGGTTTTTGATCTGATCCAGCTTGATTACACTTACAGTGGTGTTCAAAAAAATAGCAGTGATTTTAAAAAAGCAAATAAAGCACAAAATCATTATAATAACTTTTATTTCCATAAATGCAAATGCACTGAAAATACTACACTTTCAATTCTAAATCAAAACATTAACAAAATTTAGTCAGTTTGTGTAAATCCTTTACAGAAAATTAAGAAAAATGAATATTAGGCTGTTCAAAATAATAGCAGTGCCAGCATTTTTCTTTAAAAACTCAAAAAATGTATCTATAACATGAAAAAATGTTTGAGGTTTCACTTTACTTTAAATTACTGAACTAATATTTAGTGGCATAACAATTGTTTCCGAGATCTGTGTTGCATGGAGTCAACCAACTTCTGGCACCTCTGAACAGGTATTCCAGTCCAGGATGATTAGACTACATTCCACAGTTCTTCTGCAATTTTGGGTTTTGCCTCAAAAAAACACGTTTCAGATATCAGCCCACAAGTTCTCTATGGGATTGAAGTCAGGGGATTGGGCTGGCCACTCTATTACCTCAATCTTGTTTGTCTGTAACCAAGATGTTTTGGGTCATTGTCATGTTGAAACACCCATTTTAAGGACATTTCTTCTTCAACATAGGGCAACATGATCTGCTCAAGTATTCTGATATATTTAAACTGATCCATGATCCCTCGTATGTGATAAATAGGCGTAACACCATGGTATGAGAAACATCCCCATATCATCATTGGCCACTAGACCCAAATAGAACAATTTTGCTTTCACCAGTCCACAAAATGTTGAGCCGTTTCTCTTTGGACCAGTCAATGTGTTCCTTGGCAAATGTTAACCCATTCAGGAAACGTCTTTTTCTTAACAACGGGACTTTGCAAGGAGTTCTTGCTGGTAAATTGGCTTCATTTAATCATCTTCTGTACTCACTGGTAACTTCAGATGTTCCTTGATCTTTCTGGAGGTGATCATTGACTGAGTATTTGCTATTTTGGCTAATCTTCGATCCAATTGAACAGTAGTTCCACGCTTCCTTCCGTATCTTTCAGGTTTTGGTTGTCACTTCAAGGCATTTGAGATCATTTTAGCTGAGCAGGCTATAATTTGCTGCACTTCTCTGTATGTTTTTTCTCTCTACAATCAACTTTTTAATCAAAGTACGCTGTTCATCAGAACAATGTCTGGAACAACTCATTTTCCCCAGTATTTCAAAAGGAAATGTGCTATGACCAACCTGTGCAACATTTGCCACCCTCCTACATTAAATAAAGGCCAAAACTGACACCCATTCTTCTGCAGAATGAATGACTTCACCAATTGAACTCCTCACTGCTATTATTTTGAACAACCCACTTTCAATCAATGCTTCGATTACTCAGAATGAGTGGGATGCATGTCCTAATTGTTGGGTTTGTTTTGTTTTAATTACTCTACTACACTTTCAAGTCAATTTTTTGCTATGTAGAAATAGCATTTCTACTAAAAACAGTGATTTATCAGGTTAATGGTGTTGGACTGCTATTATTTTGAACACTACTGTACATTTTCTGCATTTAGCAGACGCTTTTATCCAAAGCGACTTACTGTTGCGACAGTATACAGTCTAAGCAATTGAGGGTTAAGGGCCATGCTCAAGGGCCCAACAACCTTGGGCAATCTCGAGGTTTTGCATTCATTCATTCATTCTTCTGGCCAGATCCCAGTCTCCCTCACTTTCCTGCTGACCTTATGCCAAAAAAAGTGTTAAAAAAATAAATAAAAAAAGTGTTAATTTATTTTGACTTTTGTCTCATTGCAGTATGAACAGTAAAGATTTCATGGTTTGTCAGGTGAACTTTATTTCATTCATTAATATGCATCCATTATTGCATTTCTGGCCTGCAAAAAAGGTTGGGATGGGTCAACTAAGGGCTAGCAAGTTGAAAACTAAATAATGATGTGATTTCAAACAGGTAATGGACAAAGGATCTTCAGTTCATCAACAAATACACAAGAACATTATTGAAATGTTTACAAACATTGTTTCTCAAAGATAGATTGAAAATGTTACTTAAAACTTAAATGTGCAAAAAAGAAGCCTTACGTTAGATCATGTTCTCTGGGCTAAAAGGCATCTGAGATGGACCATCACACAGTGAAAACGTATTGTGGTTAGATGAATTAGTGTTCCAGGACTGTTATCAGTCTAAAAGCCAGGGTCTGTCATGGTATAAGGCTATGTCAGTGCCCTTGTTAAAGGTAATTTACACTTCTGTGATGGCAGCATTAATGCAGAAAAGTACATTAGTATTTTCCAGGGCTGTCAATGCATTTTTCAATAAGACAATGCAAAACAACATGGCTGCGAAAAAAGAGGGTAGGGGTAATGGACAAAATAACACCTAGAACACTTTGACTGGTATCATTAGTGGCAGTTCCTTTTCTTGAACATCAATCTATATGTTCTGCCATTCACCACAATTCTTAGACGTCTTTCCATCTTTGCAACACCTTTGGTTCAACAAGTTTCTTCATATTTTTGTATTTGATGGCTGCAGTTTGAGGCTGGAATGGTTCAGTGAGCTTTTTCACTACCTGGAACACAGGTCTGCTGTTGCCATTCTTTGAATTTCTTCTAGCTCGCTGCATAATGCTGATGTTAGGCATGTAGCAACATTTCTTTGAACACACCCAGCCAATCTATTATGTTCACGGCTCTCTTTTTCTGAGAACAGCACTGTGTCCATCCAACATCTTGAAGTGCCCAGTGTCTGTCCACTTAGTCACAGACAACCCACAAATGCTGATATTCCGTCTTTTCAATTCCATTGTCCTATCTTAACACAAATGTTTGGCCTGTGCGTCTTTGCATCTTCCCTCTCTTGTGCTTTACTGCTTCTTCTCTCTCTGTTGCAAACTTTAATAAGCCAGTAGTACACATCTCGATTCCCACCGTTTCTCATAGCAGACCTTTTTATTCTGTGCATTGTCCAAGCCAGAATAGCAATTTTTTTGGACTACTCATTTGTGCTCTGTGGCATCAAATAGACTGAGTAAGCATCACAATCTCTTGTCAGCCCTGCAGCCAATTCAACATTGTGCTAGGTTAACCCACAAAGTAGACCAGAACGTTTTAAGATCTGTGCTGCACAATTCTAGTTCCCCATGGGTGTGATTGTGATGAGTCTTTTTGGCCAGAACCTCTTCTTTGACTTTACTTTCAAGGGTGACCCTGCCAGGAGCAAAGCTCCAGACAGCACGGCTTTCAGGTTCATAGGTACACTCAAGATTCAAGTAGCAGATTCAGCAAATTTAAAAAATACCAGCAAATTTAAAAACACACAAACAAAAGTCTCTCTAATGGACCATAATCATTACTAAATTATGAATATGTTGTCAATCAGGAGTTTAGCTGATTTGCTTTCTTTTTTTAAACCAGTCTTTAATATTTTATTTAGGTTATTCTATATACAGTTATTTAGACTTTGTTTGTTCTGCTTTTGTCCATGTCTCATTTTTGTAAACACTTAAATAACATCTGTCACAGGAAAAAAAATGTTGTTTTTTAATGATTACTGATGTAAAAATATACTTGGTAATTAATTTGTACTGATTAAAATTAGGGTTTAATTTCAATAGCCTCTTACAGTAGTAGTTTAAAAATACTTTAATAATAATTTAATTAATATACAGATTCTCAATAGAATAAAGAATATAGTATATAAATAACCAGAATACCAGAAACATTTTCACATTTCACAGCTTAAAAGATCCACATAGCACAAGCAAAAACATCTGCAGTCTCCAACATGATTGTTTTGTCCAAAAATATCTGTGAAAAAAGGTGTCAGCAGTCTAAGGCAAGCTGGAGAGTTTCAAACATCACTGCAAAAGGGTGATTTATTATTCCTCCCACTATCACACACAAAAAGAGAATAGGGACTCAAATACACGGATGAGCTAAAACATTAGGACTATTCTCCAAAAATTGCATGTAATTGCCTTTTACAGACTAATGGAGCATGTAAGGGTAAGGGATAAATGCTGGGCTGTTGGTAGACACTCGTAGTTTACAAGCTGAATGCAGCAGATATGATCAGCATAAAGAACTGAGTGACTTTGATGAGGGCCAAATCATTACAGTCAGATGGCTCCAAAACAGCAAGGGGTGCTTACAGGCAGGTACCCACTTATAGTGAGAAGAAACTGAGGAGAAACAAACCATCTGAAGATTGTTTGGCAGCAAAGGCTCATTAATGCCAGAGGACATTAAGGCTATGGCTATGATATGGACAAAGAATATACTAGTGATGAAGTGAATGCCACAGAACACATTGCATCAAACGCTTCTGCCTGTCAAAGTGCTCTTGCTAACTTCTCAACTGTTGGAAGCACCTACAATGGGCACTTACATCAGTGCAACAGAAGTCTAGTCCAACAATCCTGTTCTCTCAAAA
The DNA here is from genome assembly GCF_030014385.1 of Trichomycterus rosablanca. Classification (NCBI taxonomy): domain Eukaryota; kingdom Metazoa; phylum Chordata; class Actinopteri; order Siluriformes; family Trichomycteridae; genus Trichomycterus; species Trichomycterus rosablanca. Next base: position 25,939,647 of record NC_085990.1, on the reverse strand, counting down.
ATCATACGGGCATCCAGGCGTGTGTGTGCTGGTAATGGTTATTCATTGTCGGTTTTACCATTGCTTTATCCTATTCAGGATTACGGTGGGTCTGATTCACTAAGTGAAAGGTAGGAAACACCCAGGACAGGTTGCCGATCCATCACAGGGCGAATACACACACACACACGGAGCAATTTTAGCAGCTCCAGTTAACTTGACTGCATGTCTTTGGATTTGTGGGTGGTAACCGGATCACCAAGACGAAACCCATTCAGACATAGGAAGAGCATGCAAACTCCACACAAAAAGGACACTGACCGCTACACCTGGAAAGCAAACCTAGTACCTTCTTGCTGAAGGCGACAGTGTTATCCACAAGCCACCATTCCACATTTGCTGCTAATGTTCTAGTATCAAATACCACAGGATATCTACAGATGTTTTGTCCATGTCTCAGTAAGTCAGAGAAGTATACATATTTTATAAGTATATACATTATATGGTCAAAAGTATTGGGACATTTCTTTTATTTTGAAAAGCATGTGTTCCAACTTCAACAATTGCTAACAGCTGTAATAAATAAATAATGTAAAGAAAATGATATGCTTCAGACTTTGCAACAACAGTTTAGGGAAGGCCCTTTCGTGTTCCAGCATTACTCAGCATTACTGTACCCCAGTGCAGAATAAAGCAATAAGCCACGAGAGGCCGTGCATTACTGTGATTTTAGCACGGGGATGACGTTTTTGGCACGACGCGAAGCGGAGTGCCTAAAACTTCTTTCCCCGTGCTAAAATCATAACAGTAATGCACGGTCTCGAGTGGCTTATTGCTTTTATAAAACGGCGGTCAACATAAAATATAATAAATACAACAATGTTTAATTCATAAATGTATTTATTGTGTATAAACTTACAATAAAGCATTCTTCCGCTACGCAAAATAGTTCGATTAACAGTGTTGCTAGGCAACATGAGGGCGAAAATAACATAAACTTTTTCTATTCAGTGACGTATTAATATGGAATGATGTGAGGTGGTCCTAGGTGTGCGTTTATCGGGGATTTTACAACGGCTTCGAACGTGGCTCAGCCAATCAGATTTTAGGATCGGAACTATCCGTTTTATAAAGCAAGACTTAAAGGGACATGGAGGAAAGCTCATTTTAGTATATGGGAGGTGTTATAAAGAAAGTAGATTTTATGCTTACTAATGTTGCCTAAATATTAGTTTTATGCTGCTTGTGCATTAAATCCTTAGTCATGTGGTTGCTTGATATGTGGCTGGAAGTCTAAGATACAGAGATAATCAACATGGCTGTTGTAAGCAGATAAGAAACAAGTTAGCACAGAATGGAGATTACAAAGTCTATGTGTACAAAGTCTACCCAATGTGATATGACTAGAGCAGTATAAAGGGAGGGCCACAGCTATGTTCCTTGTTTTTCAGCTATTCCACTGCTGAAAGAACCCATACATTCTTTCAATCCAGTCAACTGTAATCTTTGTTTTCATTTATCATTTCACCTTTTTTTCAAACATCACATAGAGGTCATTCTATTTTAATACTTGTTTTTGAAATGGGATGTTCAAAAAGCTCATGGTCAGATGTTCAAATACTTCTGATCATATAGTGTAAGTATATTACGTGGTGGTACCTGTTATAAATTTTCTGATATCAAAATTTACTAAAAAAAACTTTTTGGGATGACAAACATATTCTAATTTCTCTTTCTCATTTTCACTTTTGGCTCCCACTGTGTATGCAGGCACATTTCCATGTAATTTTTGCTTTTCAGTGTGTTGGCTATTTGCTGAAGTTAGAATTGTAAGTCCAAAACAGTCACTGTACTATTACATCAGACATGTGGTCATGTTAGTGATCAATATTTAAAATTAATTAGTGCATGTTTTATTTGAAATTGGCATTAATAATTAAATAATAACTAATGAAATACACCATTCTATCACACCCTGCCCTGACTGACCAGGAGGAAATACCTTGTACTTAGGCACCATAAAGATAAACATAAGTAAACAGGACAAGCTGTGTGTGTGTTTATGTGTATATGAAGTACCTGGTGTGAGGAGGATGACAGAGGTGACGATTAAAGAGAAGATGATGAGAATGACCAACAAAGTGATAAATATTCCTTTCCAGTTTCTCTGTGGAGGCTTACTGCTTACCAAGTCCTATAGAGAAAATAAGAGAGAGAGAGAGGGAGCCATACAGTCATGCTGGGCCATTAAATAACATCTATCTATCTATCTATCTATCTATCTATCTATCTATCTATCTATCTATCTATCTATCTATCTATCTATCTATCTATCTATCTATCTATCTATCTATCTATCTATCTATCTATCTATCTATCTATCTATCTATCTATCTATCTATCTATCAGTGGTGATTTCTCTAAGACTGCAAGGGAAGCTCAGCTTCCCCTAAAATGTCAAAAATTAAATGGTCAAATATGTACAGTTGTGTTAACATTTCACTGACTACAAATGCGTGAGAACACGTTCATCTCGAAGACGAGTTCATTCAAATCTATCTAATCTAATCACCTTCAAGTTTAAGGAATATTATTTAGCAAAATGTGCAGCTAAAACACCCAAACTTAATAAATATGATCAAGGTACACATAATTTTGAACATGTATTGTAATTACACAAAAAAATATGTTTAATCCTCATTGATGTGGAACAACAAAATATAACACAGAGGTGTTAAAAAGTAACATTGTTTCTGAGTGACAGGAGCTGTCATTTCTCTGTATTAATCATTTGGCTGAGCTGCAACAGACAGCTTAACAGAGAAGAATGATGCAGTTCATACCAAAACTCATTTCATCATGCCTGCAATCCAAACTCACAATGAGCTGGTGCTAAACAGTGCACACTCAGTGATTCATTCAAGACAGAAGATATATTTTTGATGGGAGTGTCACTGTGGTGACAACAAATGTTCATCTCTTTCTCTGCATGAATAAATAAGCTTGTTTTATTGCATCATAATTACCATGTATATAAAGAGAAGTAGTGTAATGTGGAGTTGAATGTTAAATAATTTGATAATGTTTGAGAAGCTGCAGAGATTTAATCTGAGAAGAGAACAGCACAGATTGAGTAAATAAAATGATTTTCAGTCCTGCAGGTCAGTCACTACATATACACTACAATATGGCCAAAAGTAAGTGGACACCTCTGATGATTATTGAGTTTATGGGGCTCGGGTGGTGTCAATCAATTAAAGAAAATAAACAATTTCCTTTGTGGCAGATTGAGAAAGACATTAAGCAAGGTCCATAAAATGTCGTTTATTGAGTCTGGTAAGGAGAAACTTCAATAGCCTGCACAGAGCCCTGATCTCAACCTATTGAACACATTTTGGATGAATTGGAACATGCCTTCTACTCCAAACACCAGTGCCTAAACTCACTAATACTGTTTTTACAGAATAGTTCAGACAGACACAGTCTATAATGTTGTGAAAATTAAACATTAATGCCTATGTCCAGCAAGCTAATGGTTCACCTATAGAGCATAGTCTACATACCAGTTTCAATGGCAGCCAAAGAAAATCCAACCAAAGTAATTTTTTTTTTTACTTTTAATGTGGCCTATAATCTGTGCATCTTAATTAAAAAAATAAAAAATAAAAAAAACAAGTCCTAGAGGGACGTTTAGAGGGGAAAAAAATAAGGTGGTTTATGGTCACGAATGTAGCCTTTCTGTGCTCCCAGAGTTTGTGTATGTGTCATGCCCCGGTCTCTGGGAGCACATGGTTGAAGAGGCTTTTGTTTGACCTCATCATGATTGGTCTACTGCTAATTATCCACAGCTGCACCTCATTTTAGGTGTGATGCTCAGAGGATTTAAGGAAGCAGCTGTGGATCCTTCAGTGGAGGCTATTTTGGTTTTCACACTCATGGCATGGTTTGGTTGTCATGCTTTTGGTTTTTTGGTTGTCACAGATTCGCCAAACAATGACAACTCAGTGGTGGTGGGTCTTGAATTATGCACATTACAATGAATAATACAGTACCTCAGTCACTAAGCCAATACAGCCCTGTATTTCTACAGCACCACTAATACATAGAGAATAAATATTTAAAGGCACCAATTATACCACTATTGTTTAAATGCTAACAGAAACATACAGTATTTACTTCCATCCCTTTTATTAAAAAGAGTTCCACACAGTCTGTGAGATTGGATCTGTAGTGTGGAGTAAATTGTAGATTCCAGTGCAGGATCAAATCAGCTTTTTATGATAAAAATAAACATACCTTCATTGTATAGATTACTGCACCAAAGAACAAAGATCTAACCATTGACACAGGGCATGCTGGGTTACCACCAGCTTCACTGATAAAACAATACCATAACCAAGTGACTAGTCTGGTTAAAAAAGATGAATTAAGCATGAATACCAAGGTAAATCAAAAGGAAGAATGGGACAAAATAGCTTTTCTTGGCACCCTTGGTGCCAAAACATCTTTAAAGTGAAATGAGAAGCAATAGCAACATTAAAAAGTTGTAAGTTGGGTGCTCAGGTGGCGCAGCTGTAAAACACGTTAACACACCAGAGCTGACATTTCAAACTCACTGTTTCAAATCTCAGCTATGCCATACGGCAGTTGCTCATACAGGGTGGGAGCTGGACGGGACCTCATAACTGATGCAATTATGACCTCTGCTGGCAGATTGATGGCGCCTGCACAAAGACGAGGGATAATGCATTGATCAGGGTGTGGCTCTCAGTACACAAAGCTGATCCTTATGAACTTGCCTCGTGCAGGTAAAAAAGGTGAAAAGATGCAGTCAGCAACTGCACATGTGTCGGAGGGGGCGTGTGTCAGTCTTGGCTCTCCTTAACCAGGGTGGAGATCAACATCAGTAGAGAGGAAGCATAATGCAATTGGGTAATTAGATATGCTAAAGTTGGGAGAAAAGGGGAGAAAATGCATTAAAAAGATCTACCGTCTCAACTTTTTTGGAATGTGTTGCAGGCCTTAAATGCAGGCATTAATGTATATTAACACATAAAATAAAGTTGACCAGACAGAACATGAAATATCTTGGGTTCATACTGTCTGCAATGAAATGAAAGTTAAAGTAAATATAAAAAACCCCACATTTTTTGTTTATTGCATTTTCCATATTGTCCAAACTTTTTCTAATTTTGAGGGGACTCTTTCTCCTCCCTTTAGTAAACAGTGGACCAGACTGTGGTTAAGCTCAGATTGTAGATTGTACATTAGGGCTGGACGCACCTTGCTAGAGAGAGAACAAGGCCAGCCCAGCCATGTTACCAAACACTCTACAATCTGAGCTAAATGGTGACGACCATTTCACTAAAGCGAGGGGGAGGAGTTGGCTCAGGTATGCTGGGATTCTCTCACCTATTTTAGCTAATGGGAGACAGGGCTAGGTGGAACCATGACCACGGCCAGCCAACCAGCAGTGCAATACCACTTATTAACACTATAGCTCCTGGAATTTGTAGTCCATTCAGGACTATAGCGGGTAAGTTTACAATTTCTGACACTTTTGCATTTAGGGATGATCTGGGAACCCTAATATTAAGAGGAGTAGAAAGTAATAAGAATAAATCTTATTAATAAGAGTATTTTCAGCTGGAACTTTCTGTGCTGTGTCATTCTCACAAAAGATGAGTCCAGAGCAGAACGTTCCACCCATGAAATGACTTCAAATCTGGCTCCCACAATCCATAATGGAGTTAAAATGATCATGCAGCAAGAACTGCACATTCATTCATTCATTCATTTAATTCTTTCTTTATTTATAACTGCACTGTAGAAACTTGTGTGTGTGTGTGTGTGTGTATGTGTGTGTGACATGAGTGTCTCCATATATATATATATATATATATATATATATATATACATATATATACAGTGGGGGAAATAAGTATTTGATCCCCTGCTGATTTTGTAAGTTTACCCCCTTACAAAGACTTGAACAGTCTATAATTTTTATGGAAGGTTTATTTTAACAGAGAGAGACAGAATATCAACAAAAAATCCAGAAAAAAAACATTAAATAAAAGTTATAAATTAATTTGTATTTAATTAAGGGAAATAAGTATTTGATCCCCTACCAACCAGCAAGAATTCTGACCCCCACAGACCAGTTATGTGCACAAAAGGCACACAAATTAGTCCCGTCCCTGTATAAAAGACACCTGTCACAGAATCAGTTTCTTCCATTCAAATCTCTCGACCACCATGGGCAAGACCAAAGAGCTATCAAAGGACGTCAGGGACAAGATTGTAGACCTGCACAAGGCTGGAATGGGCTACAAGACCATCAGCAAGAAGCTTGGTGAGAAAGAGACCACTGTTGGTGCGATAATTCGAAAATGGAAGAAATACAAGATCACAGTCAATCACCCTCACTCTGGAGCTCCATGCAAGATCTTGCCTTGTGGGGTAAGAATGATTCTGAGAAAGGTGAGGTCAGTCCAGAATTACACGGGAGGAGCTTGTCAATGATCTCAAGGGAGCTGGGAGCAGAGAAATGCTGGATATGACCCCAAGAACACGAATCCAAGAGTGGAGTTGATGCCAAAGAGCTCAATAAACAAATAACCAGTCTGTGGGGGTCAGAATTCTTGCTGGTTGGTAGGGGATCAAATACTTATTTCCCTTAATTAAATACAAATTAATTTATAACTTTTATTTAATGTTTTTTTTCTGGATTTTTTTGTTGATATTCTGTCTCTCTCTGTTAACATAAACCTTCCATAAAAATTATAGACTGTTCAAGTCTTTGTAAGTGGGTAAACTTACAAAATCAGCAGGGGATCAAATACTTATTTCCCCCACTATATATATATATATGTCTATTGTGGTGTTGGATTTGCTAAAGTTGGATTTATTGGCTACTACAAATAATTTAAAAATATATGTTGTATAAGTTGATTTATCTGTTTTTATAAGCTGAATTCATCTGGACAAAGGGGCACTCACCACCACACTAATTCTGATCCCAAACTGGACAAAAAATAAATGGGGGAGTGAGCTCTTTGAGTGAATATAAATCATCATGAATATAAATCAAAAATATCTAATCAAAGACAAATGTATACATAATAAGGAACTGTTATTCGAGTGGAATTCATCCTGTGGCCATAGAACTTTATATGCTAATACTCTACTACATACAGTAGACCTAATGGTGGTCCAGCCCACCGTCAAATAAAGGAAGGGAGAATTAGTTCCGTTTTTTTCTAACAGCTGGTTCTACAGCTAAAGCACTAAGTAGAACCAGCTATTCATCAGTCAACAGACATGCAGTCAAAGCGCCAATGCTTGTCTCCCTAATGGGTAGTCTCCTAATATATGCTCAATAATCCAGGTATACAAATCCATCACTCATCCAAGTGACTTCTTCAGTCTGAGCTGGTGGTGAATATGCCAACCTTATATTCAGGCGATTTGCATAACGACCGAAGCCGTCCCATTGCATAACAATTGATCTGGTGATCAGGTCCATATGCAAATCACAAAGACCATTAATTACAATGGTCATGTGTGCCTTTCACATATGACTGAGGTATTGCTCCAATCACGGCATTGTAAGATGGTGATAGATGTACTCTCAGTAGCCAACCCACCAAGTGCGAGACGAACTAACTATATGATTGATGTCTTGAAAACTAGAGAGGATTACACTCTCCAACAGGTGATTAACTTCACGCAGAAGGCTCGTCTAGTACAACATGAAAAGTCGAAAACCAGGCAGCGGAGAAAGTTTGACTTACTTGCTGCAGGGCAGAAACACCAACAGACTACGGATGGCCAAAAGAGATAGAAGGCCAAACACACACTGGTGATGTGGACAAGTGGGTGAACCGACTTCCCGTACAGAGGGCAGTTCTACAAACAGAAACATGGGTGTGCTATGGGGTCCCCAGTCTCACCTATTGTTGCTAACCTCTACATGGAGGAAGTGGAAAAGAAGGCACTGAGGTCCTACTCAGGGACACCACCTCGTCATTGGTTCAGATATGCAGTGTTGCCAACTTAGCGACTTTTTTGCTAAATTTAGCGACTTTTCAGACCCCTCTAGCGACTTTTTTTCAAAAAAGCGACTAGGGACAAATCTAGTGACTTTTTCTGGTGTTATTGGAGACTTTTGGAGACTCGGACGTGAAAGCACATATCGTTCTGCAGTTACTGTCCTTAACGAGCAGCGGGTGCTGCCATGAGCTCCTTCCCCGTCCCAAAGCACTCACAGGCGGTCAGTCTCACAATTGTTTCCACCAGTGTTTGGGAATCAAGCCTGTGTCATCAACGGTGGGCGCTACACAACGAAAGCAAAGAGCAGTGATGTGATGGTGGAGCGTGTAGATTACCTGTGGGGATTTGTGCTGTTACAGATGTTCGTTTTTATGCATAAAGCATCGATCAGCTATAATATCAGTGAAAAGAAGACACGACATGTCGCAGTTGTTGTTTTCTTTAGTTCATGGACGTGAGAAGCGATTAACTGGGTGATATTAGTCTGTAAAAGTGACCCATACAGAACAAAACACGCTTAACGTGAAAAATAAAGTTTAACATGGCTTGTTGTACTAAAACAATGGCCGATAAATTTGGGCAGCACAGAGACTTATATCCTGTATCAGAGAGAAAATTAGTGTTTCTGTGTCCAACTGTTAGTACATTCATCCACGTTAAACTTTTTTATTAAGTAAAGCTATTTCGACTCTCCCGAAAAGCCGATCACATTGGGGAAGTATGTAAAGCTGCTTTCTTAAGACTCCACTGCTGCTACTCACTTCAAAATGCACAGGACAAAGTGCACGGAAATAATTTATGGTGTTCTAGCCCCAAAAGCTGGTCGCAGATGTGGGTGACCAGAGTTTCACACTGTGTGTACCTGGGGGTTAAAAAGTGATGGCCTATTTCAATTACAAAAAAAACAAAACAAACAAACCAAGAATCAACAGAAGAAAAGTAGTTTGTGGTTCTAAACAAAGGTTAGGGTGTGTTTTACCCACTTTCTGTCTCTTCCACAACGTTATTCCTCAATTCTACTGCGTCAATTACATGCAAATGGGGAAGCTTATGCAAATTAGGCAATGACGTCATTTAGCAACTTCTAGTGACTTTTAGGACAGCCAATAGCTACTTTCCTTACTAAGGTGTTGACAACACTGCAGATATGTGGACAACACCTGGGTTAAGATAAAATCCGGGGAAGTACCATATTTCACGGACCACATTAACTTGGTGGACAAACACATCAAGTTCACTAGGGAGGATGCAAGGACCAACAGTTTAGCCTTCTTAGATTGTGAAATTGCAATTCAAGATGGGGGACGTTTGAAAGTAAATGTGTATCGCAAACCGACACATACAGACCAGTACTTAAGGTTTGACTCCCATCATCCATTGGAGCACCGAGTGAACAGCATCCCAACAGACACTACAGCCATGGATAAAGAGAAATCTCATGTCAAGAAGGCCCTGGGTGAATGTGGTTATCCCGACTGGGCATTCGTAAAAGCCAGAAAAATGCCAAAACACTGCTCCAGTGGATCGAAGGGAGGAGAAGGACAATCTAAGCACAAACCAGTGGTGATTTCGTATGTGGTGGGAGTAGCAGAACAATTGAGATGCATTGAGATTCTCCAAACACCGCGTCTCAGAGCAGCGTAGTGTATGCTGTTAGGTGCCGGGAGGGTTGCCGGGAACTGTACATCGGGGAAACTAAACAGCCACTGGCATAACGGATGGCCCAACATAGAAGATCGACCTCTTCTGACCAGGACTCAGTGGTGTACACTCACCTGCAAGCCTGCGGCCACTCATAAATGATGAAGATGTGCAGATCCTTGACAGTGAGGAATGCTGGTTTGACTGAGGAGTCAAAGAGGCTATCTATGAGAAGGGGGAACGACCATCCCTTAACCGAGGGGGGGGGGGGATGAGAGTACTCTCACCATCTTACAATGCCATGATTTGAACTATATCCCAATCATATGTGATATCCACAAGGCACACATGGCCATTGTAATTAATGGTCATTCTGATTTGCATATGGACCTGATCACCTGATCCATTGTTATGCAATGGACCGGCTTCGGTCGTTATGCAAATCATCTGCATATAAGGTTGGGGTATTCACAACCAGCTCAGACTGAAGAAGTCACTTGGATAAGTGATGAAACGTATCTCTACACCAAATTTGTGTCCAGATGAACTGATTCAACTTTGAGCGTGAGAGAAGAAGCTTACAAAGAGTCGGTTCAAAAATCGGCTCACAGGAAAAATGGCTACCAGGAATGTAGAAGTGGTTACTGAAGGTTAATGCTTGCCAGGACCCAAGGTGTCTCAGCAGAACACTGCCCAAATCATCACAGTGCCTCTGCCATGCCTGTCACATGCCCATTGTAGGCACTTTTGGCAGTGTCTAAGCAGCCTGATTAGCAGCAAGCTGTGATGCACTGCATGTTGACACCTTTCTGTCATGGCCAGCATAAACTGTTTCAGCAGTTTGTGTTACAGTTACTTTTCTGTGGGATTGGACTAGATGGGCTAGCACGCACGCATCAATAACACCTGAGAGCCCATGAACCTGTCAGTGTTTCACCGGAACTAACCACTGCATGCTAGGCACATCCCTGGCATTTTTGAGATGCACTGACAAAGTCATATAGCCATAACAAGTTGAACTAACTGTATACTTGGTGCTTTATACACCGATCAGTCATAAGATTATGACCACCTCCTTGTTTCTACACTTACTGTCCATTATATCAGCTCCACTTATCATATAGGAGCACCTTGTAGTTCTGCAATTACTGTTTTTAGCCTGCTTTCACCCTGTTCTTCAATGGTCAGGACCCCCACAGAGTAGGTATTATTTAGGTGGTGGATCATTCTCAGCACTGCAGTGACAATGACATGGTGGTGGTGTGTTAGTGTGTGTTGTGCTGGTATGAGTGGATCAGACACAACAGCGCTGCTGGAGTTTTTAAATACCGTGTCCACTCACTGTCCACTTAATTAATTAAAGGATGAAGCTCAACAAACTTTAACTTTAAAATACAAATAAAAAGGTTTTGGTGGACAAAGAAGACAAACACCCAACATAGTGTCTGTTAGATAGAACATAGACAGACATTCAGTCTGTTAAGAGCTGTTCCTGCTGCAGGATGTTCCACCCTCTGCTTTCAGTTTGTGCTTTTGTATATCCAATATTGAACCTCCCAGTGGACCTTTTCCTCTAGTCTAATTCAAAATGGCACATCGACCCTTTTCTTGTAGATTTCCCTGAACCAAACACAATCCAGCACTGAATATCTTCACCCAGCACAACCAATTTCTTGCACAGCTTCAATAAGATTCATGAACTAAACATAAAAACAGAATGAGATCCTATATATTGCAATAAATATAACATTACTGTCCCGCTATATCAACATGAAACCAGAGTTAGATATTATTAACTCAGGGTAAAATAGTAATGTATGAAAGGCAAACACCTTTGCTGTAACTAACAGCTGTAACTGCTGACAGATTATGCCATTTGTTTATGCAATTTGGACAGATAAACTGTAACTAACCTGCTAAACAATCCAACTTGGCTCAACTATTTACAGAGCAGCTTCTTCAATTAGGTTCAAAAAAGAAAGCACAGCATCCTAATTCCAAACCACACTTCAGGATACATACCCTAAAGAACCTCTTCACGGATTCTCTTGTGGAGCGCCGGCGTTGCCGTTGGCATTGTGGATGAGGCACAGTCACTGATGAGGAGTGATCAAAAAACATGCTGAATCCATGGAATGAGGGCAGGGACTGAACTCAAGTACAATCTTCACAAAGCTTTTACTAACCACTAGCACAAGCAGCATCTCGTTTCATCAGAAGCTCCTGTTACTCACTAATGGAAGAGAGAACAAACAGGAAGCAGCCAAACAAGAGGAGGGACTAAAGTGCTAGTATATAACAAGGACTCAAACGCTGAGATAATGGAGGAACGTGCTGAGATATTTATTTATTTATTTATTCATTCATCGTCTGTTTTATCCTGCCACTTTATCCTGGTCAGGGTTGCGATGGGTCTCATTCATTGGTCGCCAGTTCGTCACACATACGTCTTTGAACTTGTGGGAGGAAACTGAAGCACTATCTGACTGATCAATAGTCAAGTACTGATAAAGAAAATGAACTGGTATGTTGTTACAGAGGAATGGGATTACTGATATAGAGGAACTGAAGTGCTGATATATAAGATGAAGCAAAGTAGTAATTTAGAGGAGCAACTGGAATAGTTAAATAGATGAGGAACTGGAATGCTGATATAGATAAGGAACTGGGGTGCTGATATAGAGGAGGAACTGAAGTGCTGGAATAGAGTAGCAAATTCCTGTATTTAATTTACAATTTCTGACACATTTTTGGCAGTAGTAAGCCTAGTCTTATCCTTGCTCATAATGGACTATAGGACATTCCTGGATGCTCCTTACATACACAAGCATAATCCCAATACATGTTTAAAACATTTTTGAACATTGTACAACACATGTTCCTGGTCTTAAATTGTCCTTTAGCATTTTCTGATTTCTTTAACTTAATTATTTTGCACTTAATCTATTTACTTGCTAAACATGACAGTCATTGTCTCTGATGGAACCGAATAGCTCATAACTGGTAGGGAGGAAATTCCTAACTACAAATTGTATTAATAATAAAAAAAAATCAAAAGTGCAAAAAAAAAAAATTAGCAAATTGAGCCCTTCCGACGAAAAACCGTACATGTGACATTTTTTGTAAAAATCACTTAGGCATGGCATGGCATTGTTTGATGTTCTTTATTTAATATTAGCCAGTCGCTACAACAGAGTCCGTTGATTAGGGCCGTACTTTAAACTTTAAATTTCTGCTGGCAAAAATGGACGGACAAGCAGTGGTACTAAGTGCGGCTGACGAAAATCGGTTAAATATAGGGAAAAAAAGAAAGCTGAAAATGAACACATGGAAAGACAAAGAAAGAAAGATGCTACGGAATGCAGGAAAACCATATATTAACAGAAAGGGCGAAGAAAAACCAGGAAAAAATCCACAGAAGGACGTAAGTGGAATAACCGGAGAAGTACCTCATGAAGCTGAACAGCTAGACGCTAGCGACTTTTTTACTCTACTTATAAAACTACACTCACATGGCAACATCAATATAACGTTATACATTGTGTTATACACGCACAAACGATCAGCGTTTATCTGGATGTTACGTGTTTCTAACTTTTGTTGTTCGCAAGGGTAAAGTGTGTGGGAGTGGCTGTAAGCGGCAGTGTGTCAGACTCACTGATACGCGCAAGCTACAACTTTTCACACTGTTTTACTCCGGTACATATGAGAAGCAGCAAGCTTTGATTCTCTCGGGCATGGAACAGGTTAGCCATGTAATATATTGCATATATTGTTACTCCGTTGATGTTGTACACAGGCTGTAAAACAATACTTTAGGAAATGAAAATGAAAGTAAAGTAAACGTGAACAATAACATTGTAAAAACTGTCTGGTTGTGTCGCTGTCCTGAAAAGAAGACATGGCATATTGCATTTAAAAGATTCAGGTGATCCTCAAACTAGTTTAGAATATGTATTTCTTTATAGTAGTAGTAAGTAAACCCTCAGTCTTGAACACCCCTGCCCTTCAGTCTTTCCTGCTTAAAACAACTCAACTCAGATAAAAGCTTGGTACTGATCTGGTCAGTTGAAGTGAAAATAGTACAGTACATGGGATTTCAGGTCCAGGGATCAGACCCCAAACTGACCTAAGATTAAAATCACGATTTACATAGTTTAATTTAAGAACAGTAATAATGCTATTAATGTAACATCAGTGCTGCCTGCATTCTAGCAGCAAGTGAGGCGAAGACGCTACAAGGAAAACAGTGAGCACAGAAAACATCAGAGTTTTTTTTTATTATATTCAGCAAGCAGGGCAGAGACTAAATGTTTGCAAGACAACATTCATGTCAGTGTATCAGCTGACAAACAGTCGCTTACTGGTATACAGGGGTTGGACAAAATAACTGAAACACCTGGTTTTAGACCACAATAATTTATTAGTATGGTGTAGGGCCTCCTTTTGCGGCCAATACAGCGTCAATTCGTCTTGGAAATGACATATACAAGTCCTGCACAGTGGTCAGAGGGATTTTAAGCAATTCTTCTTGCAGGATAGTGGCCAGGTCACTACGTGATGCTGGTGGAGGAAAACGTTTCCTGACTCGCTTCTCCAAAACACCCCAAAGTGGCTCAATAATATTTAGATCTGGTGACTGTGCAGGCCATGGGAGATGTTCAACTTCACTTTCATGTTCATCAAACCAATCTTTCACCAGTCTTGCTGTGTGTATTGGTGCATTGTCATCCTGATACACGGCACCGCCATTGGATGCACATGGTTCTCCAGAATGGTTCGGTAGTCCTTGGCAGTGACGCGCCCATCTAGCACAAGTATTGGGCCAAGGGAATGCCATGATATGGCATCCCAAACCATCACTGATCCACCCCCATGCTTCACTCTGGGCATGCAACAGTCTGGGTGGTACGCTTCTTTGGGGCTTCTCCACACCGTAACTCTCCCGGATGTGGGGAAAACAGTAAAGGTGGACTCATCAGAGAACAATACATGTTTCACATTGTCCACAGCCCAAGATTTGCGCTCCTTGCACCATTGAAACCGACGTTTGGCATTGGCACGAGTGACCAAAGGTTTGGCTATAGCAGCCCGGCCGTGTATATTGACCCTGTGGAGCTCCCGACGGACAGTTCTGGTGGAAACAGGAGAGTTGAGGTGCACATTTAATTCTGCCGTGATTTGGGCAGCCGTGGTTTTATGTTTTTTGGATACAATCCGGGTTAGCACCCGAACATCCCTTTCAGACAGCTTCCTCTTGCGTCCACAGTTAATCCTGTTGGATGTGGTTTGTCCTTCTTGGTGGTATGCTGACATTACCCTGGATACCGTGGCTCTTGATACATCACAAAGACTTGCTGTCTTGGTCACAGATGCGCCAGCAAGACGTGCACCAACAATTTGTCCTCTTTTGAACTCTGGTATGTCACCCATAATGTTGTGTGCATTGCAATATTTTGAGCAAAACTGTGCTCTTACCCTGCTAATTGAACCTTCACACTCTGCTCTTACTGGTGCAATGTGCAATTAATGAAGATTGGCCACCAGACTGGTCCAATTTAGCCATGAAACCTCCCACACTAAAATGACAGGTGTTTCAGTTATTTTGTCCAACCCCTGTATATATATGACTATATAAGCTTTATATTGTTAATTTTATGTTCCTGTTAGTAACAATAGGAAATTATATAGATATTATGTTCCTAGTTTATTGTTTGGACAGGTTATTCAGGAAAAGTTGCACAAATGTGAGTTGAAGGACTTGAGTCAGACCAGGCTACTGAGGCTAGGTTTCCTTTAGAAGATGGACGAGGCAAACATAAGAATAGGTAATGCACATTTTACTTGTTATTGTGAGTGTTATAATAAGTGAGTGTATACATTGTAGTGTGCAAAAAAACTGGTACAGATGCAAAAGGGGCAGTCGTAGGCTTGTGGTTAAGGAACCAGCCTTGCGACCTGAAGGTCCCCGGTTCGATTCCTGGTCCCGCCAATGATACGGCTGAAGTGCCCTTGGGGAAGGCACCTAACCCCTACTGCTCCCTGGGCGCTGTGGACAGGCCTGCCCTCCGCTCTGGGCACGTGTGCTCACTTCACTAGTGTATGTTTATATGTGTGTTTCACTGCACGGATGGGTTAAATGCTGAGGACAAATTCCTCTGTGTGTAAGCACAGTTGGCAAATAGATCACAATCAGTCACTTTAAAAATACATAGGCTGGTGGTGGCTCCATAATGGTATGGGGTTTGTTTAGCTGGCACCCTGGTACATCTACAAACATCTCTGACAGGTGAACACTATGTGTGCCTTTCTGATGAGTTACATCCGTTCATGTCCTGCATTCATTCATATGGGTCTGGTCTTTTCCTAAAAGGACAATGCGCCGACAAACACATCTAGAACGGCAAATTATGGTTAGAGGAACACTCATCTGAGTTTGGGGTTTTGCCATTCCCATCTAAGGGATACCATGCAATGTGCTGTGGTGCAGAATTGTGGATCGTTCTGCAGAACGTATGGTGTTCATTGCCTACAGACTATTTCCACAAGCTCGTGGAGTCCATGCCCTGTGGGAGACCTCCTAAGTATTAGACTGGTGTACCATTTTTTTCGCTACTTCAGTGTGTATACTGAGTTGCCAAGTTATTATGTACACCTTCCTTCTACGCTTTCTGGCCATTTTATCAGATATTATTTGAGTGGGGTTTAGCTCCACCAATAACAACTCACCAAGCCCTCCATCAGAAACATAGACATTTAAAAAGATAATAAATGTTCTGTCTAAATGTTCTGCCATTTTTAATTTTTTATGTCTTAGTTTTTCTCCAAATGCTAAACTCAGTAAGTAAATAGAAATGCTCTAAGATTTTCTGAAAATTCCTCCTCTCCTCTCCTCTGTAGAAGAACTGTAGAATTTTGGCCAGGAGTGTTCAAACTTATGCATACAACTAAAATTCTAAAATCATCCTGAACCTAATGCATGTGTATCATATTGACCTTTAGGCCACATTGGATACAGTCTACAGTAAAACAAAGCATCAGTGAGCACATATTGTCTTTTCCAAGGACCACTATTCAAGACTTAGGGGTGATGTTGAAAGGGAATATCTAAGTCCTGATCTGAATTTACTATGTATGTACAAATTGTATAAAGAGAAGAATTCCTTGTCTCCAGCTAAATTCTGGCTGTATCGTGACATTTTCAAGCAGCAGAACCTTACATTTGGGCAACCCAGAAGTGACACATGTTCAAGATGTGATGCTTTTTTTATGAAATTGTCAACTGTATCATTCGAAGAGGAAAGGAAAAAAGTGTTAACTGAAAGTGAGCTGCACCATCGGAAAGCTGAGAAAGCCTACACCCAACTTCAGGCTGATACAGAGTGGGCTAAAGTAAACAGTAATTGCCATGTAATTTGTATTGATTTACAAGGTGTCATTTACACACCCAATCTGACCCATTCCAACATCTACTACCAGAGGCAGTTGGCAAATTACGTAAATTGTGTATCCAAGAACTCGGGACAGAAGAACCAGCAACCATGTGTGTGTGGCATGAGGGGATTGCACACAGAGGATCTGTTGAAGTTGCTAGCTGTGTTTATAAGTGGGTTCAGACAAATTTGACTTAACTGCCCATATCCAAGGAGCGCAAGCTTGTCATATATAACGACAGGTGTTGTGGCCAAAACAACAACTGGAGGATGCTCAATTTAATGTCAATGCTCATATCACGGCGTTACAGAAGTTCATGGTCTCTGGTCATTCTTTTCTTCCACGTGATCGTGCCTTCTCTGTAATTGAAAGAAGACGCAAAGTGTCTACACTTTATACACCCTCTGATGTTACTGAGATAATCAAACAAGCAAGACCACAAAACCCATTCAAAGTCATTGAGATGAAGTGTGATGATTTCAGGCTGCTACCAGACTCTGTCCTTAAACGAAGCACTGGACTACAGATCACCTCAGTGATGTGGTTCAAACTCACAGGTATCTGATAATGTAACTATGTGTTTCTATGTGTGTATACTTCTGCCTTTAGAACATGTTTTATGCACCACATTAGCATTATTACACATAGTAATAATTTTTCTATATATTATACAGTGTATCACAAAAGTGAGTACACCCCTCACATTTCTGCAAATATTTCATTATATCTTTTCATGGGACAACACTATAGAAATAAAAGTTGGATATAACTTAGAGTAGTCAGTGTACAACTTGTATAGCAGTGTAGATTTACTGTCTTCTGAAAATAACTCAACACACAACCATTAATGTCTAAATAGCTGGCAACATAAGTGAGTACACCCCACAGTGAACATGTCCAAATTGTGCCCAAAGTGTCAATATTTTGTGTGACCACCATTATTATCCAGCACTGCCTTAACCCTCCTGGGCATGGAATTCACCAGAGCTGCACAGGTTGCTACTGGAATCCTCTTCCACTCCTCCATGATGACATCACGGAGCTGGTGGATGTTAGACACCTTGAACTCCTCCACCTTCCACTTGAGGATGCGCCACAGGTGCTCAATTGGGTTTAGTCCATCACCTTTACCTTCAGCTTCCTCAGCGAGGCAGTTGTCATCTTGGAGGTTGTGTTTGGGGTCGTTATCCTGTTGAAAAACTGCCAGTTTTCGAAGGGAGGGGATCATGCTCTGTTTCAGAATGTCACAGTACATGTTGAAATTCATGTTTCCCTCAATGAACTGCAGCTCCCCAGTGCCAGCAACACTCATGCAGCCCAAGACCATGATGCTACCACCACCATGCTTGACTGTAGGCAAGATACAGTTGTCTTGGTACTTCTCACCAGGGCGCCGCCACACATGCTGGACACCATCTGAGCCAAACAAGTTTATCTTGGTCTCGTCAGACCACAGGGCATTCCAGTAATCCATGTTCTTGGACTGCTTGTCTTCAGCAAACTGTTTGCGGGCTTTCTTGTGCGTCAGCTTCCTTCTGGGATGACGACCATGCAGACCGAGTTGATGCAGTGTGCGGCGTATGGTCTGAGCACTGACAGGCTGACCTCCCACGTCTTCAACCTCTGCAGCAATGCTGGCAGCACTCATGTGTCTATTTTTTAAAGCCAACCTCTGGATATGACGCCGAACACGTGGACTCAACTTCTTTGGTTGACCCTGGCGAAGCCTGTTCCGAGTGGAACCTGTCCTGGAAAACCGCTGTATGACCTTGGCCACCATGCTGTAGCTCAGTTTCAGGGTGTTAGCAATCTTTTTATAGCCCAGGCCATCTTTGTGGAGAGCAACAATTCTATTTCTCACATCCTCAGAGAGTTCTTTGCCATGAGGTGCCATGTTGAATATCCAGTGGCCAGTATGAGAGAATTGTACCCAAAACACCAAATTTAACAGCCCTGCTCCCCATTCACACCTGGGACCTTGACACATGACACCAGGGAGGGACAACGACACATTTGGGCACAATTTGGACATGTTCACTGTGGGGTGTACTCACTTATGTTGCCAGCCATTTAGACATTAATGGCTGTGTGTTGAGTTATTTTCAGAAGACAGTAAATCTACACTGCTATACAAGTTGTACACTGACTACTCTAAGTTATATCCAAGTTTCATGTCTATAGTGTTGTCCCATGAAAAGATATAATGAAATATTTGCAGAAATGTGAGGGGTGTACTCACTTTTGTGATACACTGTATATGTTGTAATATAATGTTATAATACTATATAATATACCATTGTATATTATATTAACTTAATATCATGCACTACCACATAGTATATTAGCATACCCCTGTATACATGCCCACTATATTATATTTATTTATATTATATTTCTACTATTATATTACACTATAATAGTTTATATATTAGTATATATTAGTTTATACTATTACTGTAACTATAACTATGCCCATTACATTATGCAGCACCTTACAATCTTTACATGTACATACTACTGTCCACCACTTATTTGCATATTTGCACTGCTATTTACTTTTCTGCATACTTGCACTATTTGTATGGTTATCAGTCCAATTTCTCTACCGGTATTTATAGTTATATATAGTTTTTCTGCTACGTTTATTTTAACTTTTTTAATCTCTTTTATTGTTATTTCTATTTTTATTTTTATTGTGCCTTGTGCAATGTGGATTTGCTACTGGATGCCTTGAGTTTCCCTCTGGGATTAATAAAGTCTGTCTATCTATCTGTCTGTCTGTCTGTCTGTCTGTCTGTCTGTCTGTCTGTCAGTTAGATAGTTAGACAGACAATCTATCTAGTCTACTTATATTTATTTGCAATATGCATTTCAGCTGATGATCCTTGGAATGTGCATACCAGACAGAGCCATAGTCAGTATAAAGCCTGGAAGACATGGGCAGTCACTAAATCAAAACGAGGAGCTAGGCCTCAAGCACCAGTTTTCAGCAGACACTATCCAAGGGTATATGAGAGTTCATTGCCAATCAAGAATGAGAAGCACCAGAACCTCATGACAATGCTGGACTACATACCAACTTCTGCTCGATCTTTTTATGAATCTCTGGAATGTGAATAATAATCAGATTGATCTAAATTTTACTTAATATTACATTGTTTTATATTAGTTATGTTTCATGGGGGTTTTAGTGGGGGTGTTTTATGTATTGTTTATGTAATGTAAAAATCCTAAATTAAATACAGATTATATAGAGTTCTATTGAAAAGAAAGTGCCTAGTATGTTTTCATGATGTATTTCTCAATGCAAGTAAGTTAAACATCTACAGAAATCACACTTAAAACTGACTGTATATGCATTATATGTCATATATAAAAGATTAATTGTTAATTAAATGCAAAGAATCAAAATAAACGTTAGAACTAATATATTTGTTAATGTCACATATACTGTTTTTCCATGAATTGATTTTGGCAGTGGAGATAAACTGTTCTTCCAAATTCTATAAAATAAAACCAATAATATAAAGCATTATTATAAGTGTTATTTCTAATCACCTTCATGAATGAAGAAATGCAAGTCTACATAAAGCACATTTTAGTTTTTTAATGTAAAAAAAGTTGTCCACAGAAAAATAAATGAAAAAAATTGATTTCTCCCAAACAGGACAAATGGTTGATATATGGTTTTTCATCGGAAGGGCTCAATTATGAAAATAAGAGAAAATTATGAAATCATCAAAATCCTCATTGCTATGTAAAATACAAAAATTCCTTACATTTGAAACCTAATGCTACCTCAAGCACAAAAGCTAAATTAGTCCTGTCCATTCAGTTACAAATTTTGAAATAATAATAAAACAAATTGGGGCTAGACAAGACAAAAGAGGCAGACACACGCAGAGATGTTTTGAGCAAAAGTTTAATAATAAGAGATAAGGTTTAAAACAAGACAGGTTAGAACAAGACAAGGCAAATACATTACCTACACTAACAATGCTAATCTAAACACACATGATCTAAGCTAACTGCTAATCTAAAGGCTAACCCTAATACTAAACATGAACCCTAAGCTAATGCGAAACATGGATTACACTACAACATGTCAAAATCCATACACTACACAAAATCAAAATAGTCCCCACTGAGTGATCCACAGCTGCACCCTTATATGCCATGAGCAATCTACCTGGGATGAGGTGCAGCTGTGGACCAATTATGATGAGGGGCGTCAGCCTGACACTTGAAAACAAACATTACAAACATGTGCTCCTGGAGAAAGGGGTGTGGCACCTAGGAGCAATCCAGGAGCACATACAGGCTGAATATGTGACAAATAATAATAATTGAATAATCAATATACATTATTTATATAAATTTTTTTACAAATTAATTATGAATAATAAATTAATTCATAATTAAAAAATATTAATGTTGTGTTATTGGCTTTACTGATAAAAGGGGCTGAACAGAGAGAACAACAATAAGTGTATTTCTTGCTAAATGAAAAAAGAAAATAAAACAATAACAGTGTGATGTACAAAGCTACAGCTGACTTCAATAGTTTACATACATTTAAAAGGAACATGCATGTTGTGACAGTCTTGGGATTTTTAAAGCATCCTGCAACTGATCTATTGATTTAATTAGTCCTTCACAACATTAATGATTTTTTTTTTTTTTTTTTTACAAGCTTGTTGTGGGTTTCTAAATATATGACATGATCTGCTGGGTGCCCAAGTTTGCACCAATAACAGCCTTTAATAATTTGGATTTTTTTTTAAGAATTTGAAGTGTGTTTGTGGGACTAGCAACTTTTACAGAGAATCTTGAGTGGCTGGATTACTACTTGGTATGGCAGCAGCGGTTCTTCAGAGAGTAGTGATAATGACTGAGTGCATCATAGGCACCAAGCTATCCAGAATACAGCACATACCTGTATATCAGTCTCAAAGCATAAGGATTGACTTGTTTGCCAAGCTTTGCCAAATCTGGGTGAAGCTGTAGGGGTATTCAGTCAAGGACAAAAAATTAACTAAAGCTTAGTCAGTACCTGACAATGATCTAATTTATTTAATAAAATTGGTCTGATACTCCTAATAGCAATGGGCATGGCTGAAACACATACTTAATATGAGGGTGTCCACATACTCTTGAATGTGAATGAGGAGTCTGCTGAAGCAGAGAAAAACCTGTAAGAGGAAGGGTGATTTTCTGTAAAGTGAGGAAATGAAGCATGTAGCTGGAGACAAATTCATTTCACGCAAAGATAGAGCTACATTATTAATGACTGTAATCTGTCAGTGTCACCAATGGATGATAAAAAATGGACCATCTTGCACACTTAAATATGTCTTAAAAAAACTAATATCAAACTATGATCACAATATACACAGTTTTATTTTTTTCATTATTTAGACCCAGTGTGGCGTAGTGCCAGCCCATAAGTATATCCACCTGTACTGACAATGACATTTATTGAACTTGGCAAGCGCTTTTTATTCAATGTGGATTTTAACTTAAAACTGCAATAAAATACAATTCAAATAAATGAAGGTTAAGGGCCTTGCACAGTACGCCAACAATGGCAACTAAGCAGTGTTAGGTTTGAACCAGCAACCTTCTGATAACCATTCCAGTACCTTAACCGCTTATTGCATAGCAGGTCAGAGCTGTGAACACCCTGCTGGCCACCTCTACCGTGTGATTGTAATGATAACATATGGTAATGTTTATGAACATCTAAACATCACATGCCATAAGCACGGTCTTCTATCTTATATAATGCATTACCACTAGATTTTAAAGCTTGACTGCAAAAATTTGCTTTATTTCAACTACCACAGCATAAGTGAAGGGGTTGATGAGCCACACTATTGACTATACAATTAAAAGTCGAATTTGTTGGATGGGCTTGAAGTCAGTGCTCGGTGCAGGCCAGTGAACTTCTTCCACACCAAACTCTGTAAAACATTTGCTTATGGACCTTGTGCATAAAAGCACTGGTATGCAGAATCTGAGCCATTTCTCAAATGTTGCAGCAAAAGGGAACCAAAATGTCATATACAGTGGCATAGTATAGCACAGGCGTCACCAACATGGTGCCCCCAGGCACTTGGTCACCCACAGGGACCATGTGAGTTGCCCACAGAGAATGTTCTAAAAATAGCACGTCACCATGAAGCTCCATCAAAAATTTGTATTTGTGTTGCTGTTCTTTTTAAATCAATAACACTTGCATTGATGTATATTTGAAAATAATAATACTGAATATAAAATTTTATAAATGTTTGACATATACAGTACATGAACTCTGATCTTGTCTGGCGTCAAAGTTCAATAACGTGCACAAGAAAAACCTCTACAAGTAAGAGGGCACAGCAACAATAGGGAGCGAGATTGCAGGTTTATCCCCAAAAATAAAGAACAACATGGCAGAAAAGTTAAAGAAAACTTACCATTTTCACAATGATTGAGAGGAAGAATTCTTTTTTACGACAGTTAAAGAAAACTGTATGTCTTATTTGCAGGGTGACTGTGACAACGGCAAAGCAGCACAATGTGGAGAGATATTCAGTAAGTGTCACGAATGCTTCCATGATAACTAGCGCACTATGGGCAGAAAAGCGTGTGAGGTACAGGCAGCCTTCAGCAAACAGCAGTCTTTTATATGAGGCCGGTGAAAAAGTCACAACAAGCAACTGAAGCTTTTAGATTTAGAGCTGCAAGTTTTTTTTCTTGAATAAAGAATAAGTAAGCTTTTTCGGACGGGGGGTCTTAAAGAAGCAATAATGATAATAACAAACACTGTGTTCAAAGATGAGAAGAATGCTCCCAATTTCATTTTTACTCTCTCCAATGTCCAACTGGGGGCAAGTAGCCTTTTGTATGACTCAGTACCCTTGAAGTAGCTTTCAGTTTCAAAAAGGTTGGTGACCCCTGATATAGCGTATATCTGTAGTGTTCTTGTGGCACATGCAGTGGTGGCTCCTGCCAAATCTCTCAGGGGGGGCAATTGTTGCGATGATGGCCAAGGTGACCCGTTCAATGGGTAAATTAAAGCTTAAATAATTAACATCTTGAGTCCTCTGTCACTTTGCCCTCACAAATAACTTTGAACATGGAGAGAGACCAGCTTTACCATTAATCATAAAATTAAGTAAAGCCTTCACACTAACAATTTAATTCAGTCTTCATCAGATAGCATTTTATTTTAGGTGCAGCAGATCCAGAATAAAGATTGGCATCAGGGCTGATGTGCAATGAATAAAGAAGTACAATTAAACAATTGGGGAGATACAATACAAGATATACAATTGGGGAAATACACAATTCACAATTTAAAAATTACATTACTTGTATTGAAGTTTTGCTCGTCTCTCTTTAAAGCAGCAAAGTGATCAATTACCCTCTCATTGAAGGCAAGGTAGCAAAATGTGCATGATTGTTCATCACTGATATTAACATCGGGGCTGTCTTATAGTCTACCCAGTAGCGCCACCCGAAGAACGAAGAGCCGTTTAAAAGATCCGACTCCCTTCAAGGATCCATAATTTCCATCACTAGCTCCAATTATCGCTACACCAGGTTACGTGTGTGTGACGCAAGCACGTAAGTGCGAGCCCCCCCGGAAGTCATTCAAAATGCATTGCAGTGCCTGCAGTTCGAAAAAAAGAGCTTTAACATGAGAGTCTATGAGAGCAATCTGGGGCGATTTTCAGTTAGAGTGGAGTCACCCCAAAAGGGGCGGTACTGTACGGAACACAACTCCACGCTAATTGGACTACGATATTCAGAGGCAAGACAGACTCCAGAACAGTCACAGATAGTTTAACACTGGTTGAATGAGATAGAAAAATTTCTTCCCTTTCGCCCTTTGGTGGTGCGTCGCCCGATCGCCTTAATGAACAAGCCGCCCCTGGGCACCTGCCAAAAGCTGTTATTGCCTCTGGTTTTTTCCATTTTACATTACAGCTTGACTGAGGCAGCACCAACAGAAATGTTTGGATAGTTTTGTTAAAAAAGTGGCACCATATGTTAGTACAGTCATGTGAAAAAGTTAGGACACCCCTTGAGAACCTTTGTCTTTTTGAACATATTTAAACATATTGACATTAGAGCTTTATTTGAACAGTATTGAGAGATGGAGCTTATATAACTAAACAAATAAAACTGAAAAAATACTTTTAAACACAAGTTGTAAAATGTAATGAACAAACAAGGAAATTGATCGAGATTATTTTAGCCAAAGGGGGAAATACCAGCTATTAGGGCATAGGGTGTCTTAACTTTTTCCTCACAATTAGATGTTTCCTATAACCATCTACCAGTCTCTGACAGTGACTGGGAGGAAGCTGTGTGAGGTTTGAGAGATTTCTTGCATGCACAGCCTATTTTAAATCACCTCAAAGCATCTCAATAGAATTAAGATCCAGGCCATATCAGAACTCTTAATTTCTTTCTTTTGAGCCATTACTTGGTGGGTTTACTGGAATGTTTGGGGTTGTTGGCATGTTGCATGGTCCACTTCCGCTTCAGCTTCTTATATTTTCCTCAAGCACTCTCTGATACAGTGAAGAATTCATCATAGATTCTATAATGTAGAGCTTTCCAGGCCCTGCTGCTGCAAAGCAGCCCCAAACCATGACATTCCCACCTCCATGCTTCACAGTTGGTATGAGGTTCTTCTGCTCAAATGCTGTGTGTGGTTTGCACCAAACATGTTTTCTGTTACTGTGCCCAAACAATTCAACTGTGGATTCATCTGTCCAAAGCACATTGTTCCAGAAGTCCTGGTCTTTGTCTAGGTGTTCTCTGGTAAACTTTAGTCTTGCCCTGATGACAGCAAGGGTTTCCGTGATGACATTGTAGGAATATTGGAGACTTCTTTACGCATCTTGCGGTCTGCTCTTGGGCTAATCATTGCAGCTGCTGTTTTAAGTAGTAATATATGTGGGGGTGTCCTAACTTTTTCCTCACAAGTAATTTCCATTTTTGTTCATTACATTTTACAACTTGTGTTTAAAAGTAATTTTTAACATTTTTTGTTTAGTTATATAAGCTCCATCTCTAAGTACTATTCAAACAAAGCTCAAATGTTTAAATATGTTCAAAAAGACAAAGATTCTCATGGGGTGTCCTAACTTTTTCACATGAATGTAAATAGTTTAATCAATATGGCACATTCGTTTGCCAATGTTTACCTACAGATTGCTTGGAGATTGATTTTAGAAAGCACCCTCTTGCTGCTGCATCAGGGACTCCTACTTTGTGATCGAGGCACTGGCATGAGTAGCAGAGGAATACAGAGAAAGTAGCATGTTTATATGTACACGTAGGGGCTCATATAGCTACATCTAAGCATCCTCCACTGTATCACTGGTGTAGAGCTGGGGGGTATTCCAGAAAGCGGGTTAAGTGATTAAACCGGGTAAGTTAACTCAGAATTAACGACAACTCGAGGTTTTCCGTTCCAGAAACCGAGATTAAAGAGAGCCTGTGTCAGTTACTATAGCAACTTACGCTCTGAAGCTAACCTGCTCGCTGGCAGGTTAACTTAAACCTAACCCGGGGTTACACACACTTTTCTCATGCAAACCCGGCGTGTCCTTTACTCCAGGATCCAGTGGATACCGACGCGCTAATTATTCGAAGAGATCATAGTCGGGAACGAGTCATTCAACTTAGTTTAGTCATTTCCGGATGGATTTATTCTCAAACCTTTCCGTTTTTATCAGTCAGTCAATTCGGGGAGAGTGGGGACGGTTGCCACAAGGGGCAGCTGCAACATTATTAATCACAATAATCACAATATTAATAAAAAGGCTTGTTATAACATTAATTATAACATTATGGATGGAATGTTATGGATTAATATAGAATACCTTAAACACACAGTTTAGTAAGCTAAAATCATTTGTGGTTTAAATTGATTGTAGTAATTAACCCCAAACATGGTTGTTACTTAAAACATATGATTTTACTACATATCAATGAATGTTGCAACTGCCCTGTTATGGGTCTGTTCAAGTATTACTTTTTACACATATTATCATATGCATATACAGTATGTTACAGTTGTGTGTGGGTGGGTAGCTGACAGATGTGGATTTAATTTTATTAAAATGTTGTCTTTTATTATTTGAACAGCAGACAGAATATCCCTCCATGTATAGGTTGTGACCATTATCTTAAAAAATGAACAAATGTCAAATAAAACAGTGTAACATTTAATACATGTTCTGCAACCTACTGTTCTCCATCTTATGGAGATGCTTTCATTAAGATCTTATGTGATGCTACCCACATTACAAATATTGAAGCCAAATGGTCAGGCTCTGGGCATGATCACTGAAAATAAAACAATGCAACAAGTTCATTTCCTTGTCCTTATTCTTTAGTGAGAACATTTATATTTATACACCCTTAGCACCGACACCCATAAATTCAAGCAACTGAATTTCTAGCCTTGTCTGTTTTATATGCTCCACCTGAGGATCACACTTTGCAGTTTTATTTACACCCAACTTGAAAGAAAGAGACAAATATAGCATGTTATGATCAAACATAGCTTAATGTGTTCAAAATATTTCAGATATTTGGTAAGACATTTTTACTGTTCTAAGCTGAGCTTTGGAGGTGGATGGTCCCTCATTTGATTCGGAACTGCCCATCACATTCTGTTAGAGGACAGTCACACACATTATCATGGTAGATCAAATGAAATGCCATGCTTTATGTTCAACATATACTGTTCCTCTGTAGGCCTCCCAGTATCATCCCACTCTGAGGCAGCAGAGATGGTTTCTTTATCGTCCTTCAACAGTGTTTTTTTTTTTGTATTAAAGAACATTATTTATATTTATTAGGACCTATAGGGACATTTAGATCACTAACAATTGCAGGAGGCTCAAAACCACTCCACCAATCACTGAAGAGATGGCAATAAAAAGTGTTCAGACTTGTACCAATGCAGTTCTTAATATTCCACAGTTTATGCACTACAAACTAATGATTTACATGTAATGAACATGCCTTGAACATAGACAGTTTTGTGTTTCATTTTTATCTGCTGCCATGTGCATCTGATTCCACTTGGATTACACCTAGATTGAATAAATGAAAGAAAAAACGTGTAAAATCGAAACAATTTTGCCCTATCCTTCTGCTAAATGTTGAATAATGGTAAAAAAAATTATTATTATTAATTTAAACTCACGCATTAACTAAGTATTTTTTACCATTTGCGACGTCTTTTTTACGGACATGGCTGTATTACTATTACGTCTAAAACA
This sequence comes from Trichomycterus rosablanca, assembly GCF_030014385.1. Classification (NCBI taxonomy): domain Eukaryota; kingdom Metazoa; phylum Chordata; class Actinopteri; order Siluriformes; family Trichomycteridae; genus Trichomycterus; species Trichomycterus rosablanca. Next base: position 25,911,244 of record NC_085990.1, on the reverse strand, counting down.
TTTTCAGGATCTGAATACGCAAACATTTAATTTAATAGTCCTATTCGTGTAAAATGTGACGGGCTACTTTTTGTTTTATTCACATCCATGGTGAATCCATTTATCGCCACTCGATTGAGAATGCCTGTTTATAGGTAATCGTGAACGCGCTTCTGCCGGGTTTAATCTACTCAGAGTTGAGTAATCTAACACTGATCCGCTTTTCTGGAACCGAAAACTCCGGCTATGACACGGTGAGATAAGTCAACTCGGAGTTCAGGTTTAAGTTTGAAGTTTGTTAAACCCGCTTTCTGGAATACCCTCCTGGTGGCTGCACATGTGTTGGAAAAGATGTGTGCTAGTCTGCAAAAAATAATAGGCAAGGTGCAGGGGTGAGGCAATAGTCGCCCTCGGCTTGCTCAACAGGGGTTTTTGTATCTGTTAGTCCTGGATTTTGTAAAGTTGCTTTGAGACAATGTATATTGTAAAAAGCGCTATATAAATAAAGTTGACTTGACTTGATTTAAATCACATACAGTAGGTGTTAACATATTGCATAATGCGATGTTCTGTTTGCTCTTATAGTTTGGGATGTTCAGCATGACATATCGTTTGCTCTTACTCTAGTAATGCATTTCCCACAGCGTAAATATTATATACAGTGAAATGGTTAAACGTATTAGGACACCCTCCTATGTTCTGGGGTTTTAGCCAAACTTATTTCTAAACTCTAAAATCAAGAGATGTCTTTTACACGTTTTAGCATTACTATGCGTCTGTGCACAAAGCAAGGACAACAAATTCATGGTTTGAGAGTTTGGGAGGTGGTCTGTGCACAGCCCTGAATTTAATTCCTCTGCACAGTCCCACAGCACAGCCTTAGATCATTGGGAAAACCTTTCAAGGAGAATGAAGGCTGTTGTAGGTGCAAAGTGGGGAAACGACTCTAACAAGATTATGGTCGATTTTTGCATTTTCTCCTTTTTCCACCATTTATTTTGTATCCAATTTCCATATTGTAACTTCTTCAATGCTGCAGACCATAACCCTGACTGAGCTTAAGACTTAAACATGCCCCTTTGACAGGCAAGCCACTTCATTTTACCCACCAGAGACGGATTTCACAAAGAGCAATAATGCATCTCAGGAGTCACGCACTACCATGTAAGAATCAACCACCTTTCATACAGGTGCTTTGACCAGCTGGGAAAAGCAGCTATTGACGCAGCCACAAGGAACCCATTTAAACTCCCCCTATAACACAATGTTATTGCATTATGTTACATAATTCAGGCTTAATGAGCAAATGCAGCATAGTGTTCTTCCAAGTGCTGCTCATTTATCACCATTCTGTCACTTATATTGAAAAAAAGTTACACTGATCATGATGGATTAAGGTTTATTATCTCTGCACTCGCAGTCATAATATGTGACTGTGAGTGCAGAGAAGAATCAGGGTAGTGTTTGAGAAAGCCAGAATTCTGAAAAGAAAACCAGCTGGTACCTAGAAAAACTGGGCTGCCACTAATCTTTGAACTTGACACTTATACTAATTTACTTAAATCATCAAGGTTGGGATTAGTTAATGAAGCCCCAACCAGGAGGAACTTCTTACATTTGCCAAAAATCTTTGATGTCCCCAAGCTTTATAAAATAATGGTCTATGGACTCATGGGTCAAAAGTAAAATGTAGTTTGGATGGCAAAGAAGACAAACAAATGAAATATTCTAATGTGGTAATAAGGAAGATAGTAAAACGAGTTAAACCCCAAACCTCAATCCTATCTCTATGTAACATATCTATGTAACTTTCCTGATGCAACCCTCTCTGTTAATCTAGACTTAGGACTGGTAATAAGAGTGCAGTTTATATGTGCACCACTTAATAACTGAAACAAAAGATTGAATTTCTTGTACCTCTCTTTTACATGCAATGCTTTATTGTTATTTATTTTACAAGCAGATGTCACTCACATCCAGTAGCATAAATTAATAAATATTTATTAGCCTTCATCATCCAGTGCATCAGATGTGTCTTGGCTACACTAAAGGTGTTTAAAACTGGAGCTCTAGAGCTAAGAAGTGATTACAAAGGACAGTAAACACCAAGCTGAACATGGTTCAGTGCTGATGCATCATTCTGGAGATTAACTTTCATCAATTAACAGTACTGAGCCAAGGTAGATCTGATAATTTGACTCCAGCCATAAACAGTTAGAGGCAACATTAGTGATTAAAATCTAAGTGATAGATACACTAAGAGACATAATGGCACAGCATGTAGTGAAGGTACTGCACAACTTTAATAACCTAGTATCAAGCCCCTAACCTTGCTGAGTGGCATTTGGCATGTCTTTTTATGCGAGCATAGGTTTTCTTCTAGCCTCTAGAGTTTCCTCCCACATTACAAAACACTGTAGTAGGTGGATTAGTTTCTTTAAATTACCTTTATATTAAAGTTAATATAAAAGACCAAATAGGTGTGTAATACTAAAGATAGACTGGTATCCTGTCCAGTGTGTATTCCACCCCTCTAATAAGTGTTTTTGTACTAGGCTCTTGCCCCACCACATTTTGCATACTGAAGATGTAAACTACAGTATATGACCAAAAGTATGTAGACAACTTATCATGAGCTTTTTGAACATTTCTTTCAAAACCACTGGCGTTCATATAGAGTTGCCACAACTTTTTGTGTCTACATTTTCACAAAAAAATTGGAGTGCTCTATTAGAATTTGTTTCTGTCAAAAGAGCATTTGTAAAGTTGGACCAAAAGGCTCTTTGGGCCTTGCTTTGGATAAAGGGGCACATACATAGGAACACTGAACACATTTTCTCCACAAATAATACTGACTAATTTATTCTGATTTATAATTGGACAGAGGTTTTAAGCCTTTAAAATTTACCCAGAATACACAGACCGGCAATCACTAGGGATCAAAGTAGACCTGCTGCTTTCAACATCAAAATCCGTAAACATCCTCCAGATAAAATGTATAAAGAGTGTAACAGGGTGGATGCTAAATGCATACTCAGCAGAGCATCACATTTGGAGATGTGCCATTCACCATGACCTAGTTTTGCTGGCAGAGGAAGCAGAGTCAAAGCGTGAGTTGTCATTTTCTTCCTGTGACTCATAAGCACAGAGCACTGCTGGTGCCTGGTTTCCTATATTGTGTGACTTCTTGCTATCCTCAGTGCACATTTGTTGACACTTTTTCTCTTGAAGCTGTGATGCCGGATTGCAAAGTTTACTACACTTTTCTGTGACAACAGATGTCAGCATTTTGATTATTTTCTTGGGAACTTGCTTACTTGGTTTAGGCCCAGTTTCTTAATGTGACTTGCCCTGTACATGCACCACAGAAACACAACAGAAGCACGGGGCGCTGTTGGCTGGATATATTTGGTTGGTAGACTATTCTCAGTCCAGCAGTGACAGTGAGGTGTTTAAAAACTCTGCTGTGCTGCTGTGTCTTATGCACTCATACCAGCACAACACACACTAACACACCACCACCATGTCAGTGTCACTGCAGTGCTGAGAATGATCCACCACCCAAATAATACCTGCTCTGTAGTTGTCCTGTGGGGGTCCTGATCATTGAAGAACAGGGTGAAAGCAGGCTAAAAACAGATGGACTACAGTCAGTAATTGTAGAACTACAAAGTACATTTATATGGTAAGTGGAGCTGATAAAATGGACAGTGAGTGTAGAAACAAGGAGGTGGTTTTAATGTTATGGCTTATTCACCGCCACACACCCCCTCCGACACGTGCACAGTCTTTTCACTGAGTTGACTCTTTTATGATCTGCACCAGTGACAGAAAGCCCTAAAGCAGTGGTGCTTTAACTGTTATACAAGAACCACTGATGGGTTTTGTCATTCTCAAACTGTAGTATAGCTGCACATGAAATCCTATACATTGTGTTTAAAATTGTAGCTTTGTTATTAGTTAGATTGTGTTTAAAATTGTAGCTTTGTTATTAGTTAGATTGTGTTTAAAATTGTAGCTTTGTTATTAGTCGAAATGTAATTTAGCACACTATTTAGTATACAGAATAGCTCTTTACTGCTTCATGTACAGCTGACACCATGGGTTTCATGCTGATATATTATTATATATGTACATATGATGCTTCTATGTCGGGGTGGGGGGGGGGGGTGGGGGTATTTTGTGCTGAAATTGGCGAAACCACTTGTTATATTAGCTGTGTTGAGATAACTGATTTTATATTGGTTTTAATAATAATTTCATCTTGATTGCAACTGTACTATTGGTGGCACTTACTTTGGTCAGAGGTGCTACTTCTTAAAAGATTCACTGCTCTAGAAAATCTACCTAAACTGCAGGGTGCAGCATGACCACATTTCAGTTGGTCTGGTTAACGCAGCTTGAGGAGAAGGTTCATTTTGCAATTTTAATGTTTGACAAAATAGCAAACCTTTGTATTAATCCAATAGCTATTAAAAGTGCTTAACTGTTGGTGCTGAATTAAATGTCATCTTTCTGTTGCTGTGAGTACTTATAAAGTTTTAAATAGTGTGATGCTGTAGGTCAACATGACTATTTGATTTATGAAATATTGATTTATGATTGTAAATATTTCATTGTTTTTTCCATATACTGCAGCTTACCAACACGGCCTTTGGCTGCACATTCATCACTCTCAGATCAGAACCAACTATATTATTTATATGACTGCATCCCAAAGGATTGGAGAGGGCTAAACATACTGTATGTGGGCATCTGAGCATCCAGAGAGTTTCCATCCCACATCCCATTCCAAACCACATGCTTTCATTTGATTATACTTTCTTTAAAATAGAAGAGGGTTTCTGTAAAAATTGTGCCTATTCAGCAAAAAGAGCATTTGTGATGTATGACTGATGTTGCTAATGTTAGATATTGTTAGGTATACCTGCCTTACAATCAACACATTTTGATTAATTCCAAAGATGTTCACTTAGGCCAATAGAAGGGCTCTGTGGATAAGGCTTTTTTTCTTTATGTAATTGATTGCATACACATGTAAGCAATAGGTGTGACTACAACACTTGACCCAACAACTAGAAGGGGAACCCACATCTGAGATATTGCTAAAGTCCTTGAAATTTATCTGCATTGTCTGACCATAGCAAAAACCTGAATTCAATCTCTGATATTGTATGGATTAAAACATTATTTATCCATGTAAAAACTATTTTCTTAACTCATCAAATTATACACCAAATAATTAGAACATTAGGACCACCCACCAAATATGCAGTCAAAACATCTCTGACCTACCAAGACATGAACTCCACAAGACATCTCAAGTAGTCCTATAGTATCTGGTACCAGGACATAACCAGCAGGTCCTTAAACTTTTGTATGTTGTGAAGTGGATAGTCCTACATACAGTACATCCTGGTGTTACGGGATGGGGGGGGACCCAAGAGCGGGGGGGGGGGGACCCAAGAGCAGGGGGGGGGACCCAACAGCGGGGGGGGGGGCCCAAGAGCAGAGCTCCTAGTTTATTTACCTTAGGTTAAACAGTGAATGTGAATTATTATAACAAAGAAAACAATGTATGAGGTGTGGAAATCTTTGTGTGTTCACAGTTGTAAGTGCTTGAGGCCAGATTTGAACTGGCAACCCACTAAACCAGGGGAATGGAAAAGCACGTGAAAAAAGCACTCAAAAAGGTGGTAGTAAAAAAAGGCGGGAACGGCAAACAAAGGAGACGAAAAGGGCGTACTCAAATAAAGGGAGACAATAGTAAATAGTCCAACACAAAACTATCCTCAGCCTTAGGCAAAAACACTCCTTTAACTAAAATGTTTGTTTTCTTATAAGTTAATAAACCTAAAGACAGTAAGCTGAGCCCTTTAAGTTCAGCTCACACTTTTCACACAGATTTTCTTTCTGAGTTTAGACCTCAATTAATCTGTCTGCTGAGGTTTGTAACCTTTGCTATTATTATTATTATTCATTTATTTATTTTTCTTTGTTTCAGCTTTCTGTTCTTTTCTTTCACTTGTTTGTTGTAGCTTTCTTTTCTTGTCACCGTTTTTTTAATTACAATACCATCTGCCCCTCTACAAGGTGCAGCACTGAGCCATGGTTTGAGTGAGTCTTTTATGCAGAGCCTAGCAGATGTGTCTGATCAGCAGTAATTAGTGCTGGGGCTTCTGGAAAATGGAGTTCTGAGAGCTGCTCTGAGCTGCTCTCTTACTGCGCTGCCCAGGCAGCGTGGACCGACCCCTTACACCTGGAGCCATACCTGGTGATTTAAACAGTTGACAGGAGCAAGTGTGGGCACTTTGACTGACCTGCAACTTTGCAACCCTATACACAGAGGGGTTCAATTCACTTTGTGCTGTGCCCTTATCAGCAGGATTAAAGTGATCAACTGTTTGAGCCACAGTAGCTCTTCTATTGGTCCATACAAGATGACTGTTAGTGGGCACTCACCACAGCTAGGGCTGCCTGTTAGCACACAATTTTACACTTCATTAGTCAGTTCTCTAGTTACACAACATGCATTTGGTGTAGTAGGGTGCGGTATGAAACATGTCCTGCTTCAGCTGCTATTGTTACTATAAGGTCCAGCTTGAGGAGGTCTAGATTGGCTTTTACATTTTAAAGTTTGGTCTAAACTTTCTATCTGGTTTAATGTGCTGTCTGGCCCTGCAAGGCTATTTTTACTGTGATGTAAGTGTTCCACATATAAGTCAGGGAAATATATTCTTCTAATTATAGAGGCACGTGGCATATGGTACAGTTGGTTTTTAATCCTGTATCTATTGGGTATAGTGCACTAATGCAGTGACTATTAGCACTCTTGTAAAGTACATCTTTATGGAGACAGATATAGAGAAATGAACAAATTAAAATTAAAGAGGTGAAAATAGTGGCTAAATAAATATTGCAGATGCTTGGGTGTTTCAGTATATTAAAAGAATTTACACACAATGCGCTGTAAATGATTTGGAAAAGAAACAGCTGTATTCAAATGTCTCCAGCTGACGGTCAATGAGGAATGTCAAGGAGAGCTTACAGAATCCCCAGAAAATATTACACATGCATAAAATCAGTTAAATGTGGTAAACATGGCAGAAATATACAACAACAAATCAGAAAAAGTTGGGACAGTATGGAAAATGCAAAAAAAAAAAATGCAGTGTTCCTTATATCCACTTTGACTTTAATTTGATTACAGTTTGAACACAAGATATTTCATATTTTGTCTGCTCAACTTCATTTCATTTGTTAATATACCTCCATTCCTGCATTTCAGGCCTGCAACACATTCCAAAAAAAGTTGGGACGGGGTAAATTTAGGGCCAGTAATGAGGTGAAAAAACTAAATAATGATGTGACTCCAAACAAGTGATTGTAATCATGGATTAGTACAAAAGCAGCATCCAGGAAAGGCTGAGTCTTTGATGAGCAAAGATGGCCAGAGGATCGCCAGTTTGTCAACAAATGCATGAGAAAATTATTTAAATGATTAAAAACAATGTACCTCAAAGAAAGATTGGAGGGGATTTGCATATTTCTCCCTATACAGTGCAAAATATTATTAAACGATTCAAGGAATCAGGAGGAATTTCAGAGCGTGAAGGCCAAGAGCGCAAGCTTAAGCTGAACGCCTGTGACCTTCAATCACTCAGACGGCACTGCATCAAGAACCACCACTCAACAATAGCTGATATATCCACATGGTGCCAAAATGTCTTTTAAGTGTGGTGAAAAGGAATGGCAAGATTACAAAGTGGTAAATGCTTTACTGTCCCAACTTTTTTTGGAATGTGTTGCAGGCCTGAAATGCAGGAATGGATGTTTATTAATACCTGAAATGGAGTTAAGCAGATAAAACATGAAATATCTCAGGTTCATCCTGTCTGCAATGAAATAAAAGTCAAACTCTGTGGTTTTTTTATTATTAGCATTTTCCATGCTGTCCCAACTTTTTCTGATTTGGGGTTGTACTTTTAACTGTTAACCAACAAGCTTTAAACAAAAACTTTAAAACAGAAAACACATCATGGAGCTTCATATCATCATGTCTTTATACTGTATTTTATGTAACAATGTAATATAGTGACGGTGACATTAATGTAGGACAGTTAGATGATCACAAAAACCTTGAGCAGAACTAATTTAGCATTTAGAATGTAGATTTTATACAATACGAGATGATGAAACATAACTGATTTTAAGTAATAACTAAACATGCTAATCAAAATAAATAGAGATGCAGTGGATGTACTAAAGTTCTTTACAATAACATAAGTGAGCTTATTATATCATCATAACTCTATATTTATACTGGAGCATGATGCAAAATCTCCACATCATTCCACAGAGCCACCTGTGCAAAGCTTAACATGCAGTTCTACTGCATTTAACCAAAAAGGTTCAGTTTTAAAATGTAATGCATAAATGTATGCATAAAATTAAATGACACTTTTAACCAAAACATAAAGAATTTAATGACTTCTTTGTAGTGGAAAATTTGACAAAACCGAAGTGCCCGGTGCCTACTGGGTGCGCCATATCCTAAACAGCAGACCGTTGGCCACATCTCCTCCGGTCAATTTGTGGCTTCGCTGTAGGAAGCGAGTGCGGATGATCTGGATGCTGCCCTTACTCCAGCCAATTCGCCACTGGTCAGATCACTGGGTCTGCACATCCATCCGTACCTCTGCACTTGGAATAGCTGCGTCGGTTCAACACTGATGGCGAAAGCTAGTGGCAGTGGTGAGTGTTACTCTTTGAATGAGCATACTCTTTCACAGGGCTACAGGTCTGGGACATCCTGTGGTCATCCATGCTTTTTGGCAACTTGCTGCTTTTGCCATCTTCAGGAGAGTGTACTGGAAGTCTTTATAGGATCTTACTGAGAAGTTGAGCCTGGTTCTTTGCAATTGCGATTTCTACCTGTATTTTGTCTGCATTGCCTCCCTCTGCCACACCAACTTGCTTGTCATGCTTCAGTCGTGCTGGCAGATTGGTCATTGCTTCTTCACCTTTTGTTGAACGAATCCCACTTCTGACGTCAGTGTGGTTAGACTATTTCTCTGCATAAACCAAACTAGAATGCAACAAACTCTTTTGTGGCTATTTATTTTAGGACAGCTCTTTCAAAAGCCGTAACACGGACCACAATACAGGCATGTGCAAGCATATGCTGCACATCACATCACAATTCACAGAGGCTTCCTATAATCAAGACAACATGAAAGTAGTAACTTCCCATATTGCAGTTCAACTATTTACATATCAGTCCTTAAACAATCAAAAGTCCGAGGGGCATGGCCCCCTATACCAACCAACAATACAACATCAAATCTTCAGATCAGAAAAATATTAAAGAAAAGAAAGTACACACTTACTTTTTCTCCTGTGGAGTTTTTTCTGTAAAGGTTTGTTGCTCCTGCAGTCTGGTTCATGTTTTTGAATTAGTCCTGCAACCAACAAAAGTAATACTCAGACAAACATCTATGTTAGAATGAGATCCATATACAAACCTTGACAGTAGAAATGTTGTGAAAAATTACGCCCATGTATTACATTGATTATATAACCAAACTTATTATACTGTACAATATATAAAATAAATAATCTCACCTTTTACTTTAAATGTTGTGATGATCTCAGTAGACCCTCAAAATTCTAGCTCACATTTCTACCCACACTTTACATTCCAGCAGCTCCATCCCCACATGTACAGATGTAGAAGGAGTGGGTGGGATGTTCATACTGCTGTCAATTGGTGAGTTAAACACTGCAGAAAAATCTTTCTGCACTATGGAAAGCCAAATAATTCATACACTGTCTATTCTATACACAAAACTGAGCATTAAGATATTCACTCAATGAATATTTATTAGGTGCATACATTTGTTGATATTTGTATAAGCTACACACAGATGAACTTTGTGGGTAATCAATTACCTACAGAAAACATACCCTGCTAGCACTGGATGTAGGTGGACAATTTAAGGCTAGAGCTATTTTTTCATGCACAACTTGTTAATTTTGTTCTAGTTTTTTATTAGTGGACACCTTCTGATTACAGGATGCTGTTTGCTTAATATTTTTGGTTAGAGCATGATTTTTCTCCTAGCATTGACATCAAAGTGTTTAAAAATCCCAACAACACTGCTGCCCCTGCTACACTCATACCAGAACAACACGACTTTAAAGAACTTACATTCCACACCAGAGATTGTATAACATTGAATAATAAATAAAAAAAAATAAGTTACTTAGTTAAGAGGACAATAAGCAATGTGTATTCTAAACTGATAACAAAATATGTTCGAAAGCATTTTATCATTATCTTTTATATATTTTCTACGTAAAAACATTTCTATAACTACAATATATAGGCATTAAAAAGTATCATTGTTTGAATTTTAGATTAATTTATTATTATTATTTCCTTTTTTTTTTTTACTTTTCACATAAGATAAAAAATCAAATCACACTAACCAAAATTACCAATCCAGCACTATTATTTTATCACAACAATAACAATAAAGATAATGATTATAACATTTTAAATCACGTATAAATAAGCAAGATAAATCAACCAACAGAAAAGGACTAAACCAAAATGATTTCAACACTAAGTGTAGAACACATTCTGTGGTGTTAAAGTGAATGTCAGTTCTTATTTAGCATGTGTGTTTTTATCAGCATAATACTGAGAACTGCATATTTCAAATTATGCCTTAAATAAAAATATTATGGCGTCAGCTCAGGCAAGGACTAGTTTCACAAATTAATCAGAAAATCAAATAACAAACTTAAATGAAATGAAGTATAGTATTTTATTTATCCAAACTTCAAATTTCACTTCAACCATAAACATGCAGCATGCACAAAGAACATAATAAAGGCTTATTACATATATGTGGCAATTAAAATTATAAAAAGACAGACAATTTTTTTTTATTTTATATTTTGCCAGAAAATAAGGCAAAAGTATTGAGAAAATAGAACAAAAATAGTGGGTCTCCAGGACTGTAACTGAAAATCACAGGACTATAATCTATCCAAACCTATAACTACAGCTAAAACAGTGGTTCCCAACCAGTGTCATACTACAGTCAGCCTACACTGATCAGCCATAACATTAAAATCACCTCCTTGTTTCTACACTCACTGTCCATTTTATCAGCTCCACTTACCATATAGAAGCACTTTGTAGTTCTACAATTACTGACTGTAGTCCATCTGTTTTTTCTGCCTGCTTTGTTAGCCCCCTTTCATGCTGTTCATCAATGGTCAGGACTCTCCCAGAACCACTACAGAGTAGGTATTTTTGGGTGGTGGATCATTCTCAGCACTGCAGTGACACTGACATGGTGGTGGTGTGTTAGTGTGTGTTGTGCTGGTATGAGTGGATAAGACAGAGCAATGCTGATGGAGGTTTTAAACACCTCACTGTCACTGCTAGACTGAGAATAGTCCACCAACCAAAAATATATCCAGCCAACTGCGCCCTGTGGCAGCGTACTGTGACCACTGATGAAGGTCTAGAAGATGACCAACTCATACAGCAGCAATAGATGAGTGATCGTCTCTGACTTTACATCTACAAGGTGGACCAACTAGGTAAGAGTGTCTAATAGAGTGGACAGCAAGTGGACACAGTATTTAAAAACTCCAGCAGCACTGCTGTGTCTGATCCACTCATACCAGCACAACACACACTAACACACCACCACCATGTCATTGTCACTGCATTGCTGAGAATGATCCACCACCTAAATAATACCTGCTCTGTGGGGGTTTTGTGGGGTTCCTGATCATTAAAGAACAGGGTGAAAGCAGCCTTTAAAGATATGTAGAGAAACAGATGGGCTACAGTCAGTAATTGTAGAACTACAAAGTGCTTCTATATGGTAAGTGGAGCTGATAAAATACACAGTGAGTGTAGAAACAAGGAGGTGTTCATAATGTCATGCCTGATCGGTGTATCTGCATTCGTCCAGGCAAGGACGAGACCAGAGGAAATGTTTATCAATGGTCTTTTATTGAACCAGGTGGAGAATCTACTCTGAGACTAACTCAGAGTAAAATCTCAATGCACATCAGCCTTGACACAAAAAACAGAACTGAAAACAGCCCCTTTTCTTGTTTTTCAATAATGTTTTTTTAAATGAAAACGGTACATGGACCCCATTGCTCAGAAATTGAGATGAACCCAGTGGGGACAAACAAAAACAGAAAAAAACCTAAATAACCAGAGAACAAAATAATAGCTACAGAAAGTACATAAAAAATATAGATGCTTTTAAAGCTTTTCTTAGTCTTGTAGTCATATGTATGAGCACGAATTATGTTGTGTTTATATTGTCTGTAATGAATTAAAAGTCAAAGTAAATGTAAGAAACACTGCATTTTGGGTTTTTTGCATTTTTCACAGTGTCCCAACTTTTTCTGATTTGGGTTGTGTTTAGCCAGTGCAATAATCGGTGATTATTTAATTAGATTGTTTGTTGTGCAACCTTTTCAACATTCTGCGTCACGTTGGTATTACTATTATTATTATTTTGTTTTATTATTATTATTATTATTATTATTATTATTATTATGAATGAGGTGCCCCAGAAATAGCATGATGACCTTGTCCTTGTTCCTTTTCTATTTTTGTATGAACTTGGTTGTCGCACTGAGCAGCGGCATACTGTGACAACCAGTTTTCATTTCTGCTTCCACATTTGTATCCACCTTGTCCATTGTAGCAGCAGATGTTATTGTATCTTTCATTTGTTATTTTTTCCTTTTTTTTTGTCCACTACTTTTATTGTCTCTTTTTCCGTTTTGTCTGTGCCATTTTATATACAGTATTGTATAGGGTCCACACAGAAAGGACCCGGATGACTCCACCTGGGAATCAAATCTTCTTGTTGTGAGGTGGCAGCGCTATTCACCGAGCAATCATGCCGCCTGGCACAATATTAACCTTTCTTTTTGCAGACGTTATAAAAGAGCTGTTCTCCTCTTTGTGAATCAGAAAGGGAATATACAATATCCTAAAAAATCATACTACACATGGCTTTCACAAGGTCGAACTGTTGTAAAAAGATCAAATCCATGTGAGAGCATGCAGGGTATAAACCATATACCAAAAAAGAGCTAGAACAAGAGAGTTTGCTTTCTGGTAGCTGAGCTCTTTGAAGTACGATTGATGACAAACGTCAAACAACAAGAAAGTGTGAGCTGATTGTAGGATGATCACTACAGATAAAATATAAAATTGTAAATTTGCTGTATTGATTTGTTTTTACACTATACCGAAAGAAGATGGACAACTAACCATACATTTATTGGATGTACCATTTCAAAACTATGGCAATTGCAAGTCATGTCTTCTTGTTCAACAGCAGGGCTTGACATCACAAGTGCTTTTTTGACTAAATGGACACCAATTGCCTTAGAGAAAAGCCTTCTCAGAAAAGTGGAGGCTACTATAGCCACATAGAGGCTATAATAAGTCAGTTTTATGTACAGAAATAACACTGTACTATATTGTAGAGTGCCAACAACCTGGAGCTTAACACAGGGAAAACAAAAGAGATCATTGTGGACTTCAGAAGAACAGGAAGTCAGGCACACGCCTCTATCTGCATAAACAGAGCTGTAGTAGAGCGGGTACCCAGCTTCAAATTCCTCGGCGTCCACATCTCGGACAATCTCTCCTGGTCCCTCAACACATCAGTCCTGGTCAGAAAGGCACAACAGCGCCTTTTCTTTCTAAGGAGACTCAAGAAATCCTACTTGTGTCCAAGAATATTTGTGGACTTTTACCACTACCATTGAGAGCATTCTAACTAACTGCACCTCTGTGTGGTATGGCAATTGCTCCGCAGCTGACCGGAAAGCTCTCCAGCGGGTGGTTAAAACCACCAATGCATCACCGGCACCCAGTTACCCACCATACAGGACATTTACCATAAAAGGTGAGTGGGCAGAGCGAGGAACATTATCAAGGATGTTTCTCATCCTAACCGTGGACTTTTCACCTTGCTTCCGTCTGCCAGGCATTACAGGAGCCTCCGCTCTCGTACCAGCAGACTCAGGAAGAGCTTTTTCCCTGAAGGCTGTAACCCTGCTAAACGCTACCACTGCACTTTGAACCACATTGAACTCTGTACTTTTTACAAACGTATCATCTCACCTGTATATACCATCAGTATTTTGCAAATTTGCACATGGCACTAGTGCACTATTTACACCAGCAGAACACTAAGGTATATATTGTATATATTTGCTATACTTATATACTCTATTTATTCTCATTCATTACCCATTCATGTAGCAACTTAATCACCTTCCATTACTCTGTAAATATATAGTAGTCTATACACTGTACAATCAACATTAAGTTTAATATTAACATTATCTGTTTAATATGTACTGTTAACATTATCTGTTTATTATCAACATTATCTGTTTAATATCATCGTTATCTGTTTAAAATCAACATCCTCTGTTTAATATTCTTAACTTCTGTCTTCTCATTTCACTTATCTGGTCACTTCTGCTTTAACTGTATTATATGTAAATAATCTCTATTTTGCACTTCGGGTTAGATGCTACTGTATTTTGTTGGCTTTGTACCTGTTTACTCTGCACAATGACAATAAAGTTGAATCTAATCTAATCTAATCTAATCTGTGCTGTTAATTATCAACATTAACCTCCAACCGAATGTGACATATAATAACTAGAAATATATTCCTGATTAGTTCTTTTTTTTTACATCAAGTAATCAACAACAAAAAACTAATAGCTACTGTCATCATAATTCAGTTGATCTTCTGTATCCACCTAACTCCAGCTGCAGAGGGTCCATAGCCTGTGCTGGGGCACGGAGTTGCAAAAGGTGGGAGAAGGCCATTAACAGAGCATGACCTACTAACACATTCACTCAAAATCAGGGCATGATCTTAGTAATTAAGGTATCAGACTTTTGCTTGGAAGGTTGCTGGTCCGAGTTCCATAACTTCCAGGTTGTCACTGTTGGGCCTTTTAGCAACACACTTAACTCTAACTTGCTTGGATTGTATTTGCTTTGGATAAAAGCATGTCGACCTAAATGTTGTACATTTATTGAAGTGAAGTCTAAACAGACAAAACCCAGTATGAAACATGACATTATGAAAAAAGCAAATAAAATACAAATGCAGTGTTACTTACATTTACTTTGACTTTTATTTGATTGCAGACACTTTGAACCCAGCATATTTCATGTTTGTCTGCTCAACTTCATTTATTAATAAACCTTCATTCCTGCATTTCAGGCCTGCAACACATTCCAAAAAAAGTTGGAATGGGGGCAATTTAGGGCTAGTAAAGAGGTGAAAAAACTAAATAATGATGTGATTCCAAACAGGTGACGTCAACAGGTGAATCTAATCATGGTTTGGGACAAAAGCAGCATCCAGGAAAGTCTTTAATGAGCAAAGATGGTCAAAGGATCTCCAGTTAGTCAACAAATATGTGAGAAAACTACTGAAATGTTTAAAAACAATGTACCTGAAAGAAAGATTGGAAGGGATTTGCATATGTCTTCCTCTACAGTGCATAATATCATTAAACAATTCAAGGAATCGGGAGGAATTTTAGTGTGTAAAGGCCAAGGGTGCAAGCTTTAAGCTGAATGCCTGCGATCACACATAACAATAGTGCTGCTTCTTTTTTTGTTCTCAAGTCCCACTTCAGGCTGTGGCTTAAAGTTTGATTTTGTTTCATTTACTTCTCAAGTTCTATTATTTGTCTTGTCACTTAATTATTGCTTTCCTTTGTGGCCCAACAACCTATGACACACAGATAATCTGAAGCAGTGCCCATGTTCTGAAAAGTAAGGAGTTTTAAAAGTAAGTTTGTTAGCTATTCTAGCCAGAAGGACAGTGAGGATGCCTTTAGTTAATATGTATAATTTAAAGAAGCAGTTTCTTGATGTGAAAATGTTTAGTTTTGTTAAAATCTATTTTTAGTGTGTTCTAGTATGTTTTGCCACTATGAAAGACAATGTGAAAGTGCACTTCATTAAAGAATTCATTCTTGTATACATTTATCTGGGGTACCATTTAAACCTGTTCATGAACACACTGAAGACGGGGTTAAAATAAAGGCAGTATTGGATGACGGTTTTCCAGAGTCACGACAGAGTAACTCGTTTATTCAATCAGAGAAATACTCAGTCAGTCATTAACTTATTCACCTACACACGTTGGGGTTCACCTTACAACCATGTTTTTTAATGTGGAAAGAAGTTAAACATCTGGAGAAAATCAATGCAAACATAAAACAAAACCATTTTAATCCCCACAAGAAATGCAAGCAAAGCTGAGGATCAAATCTAGGATAGTGAAGTATTAAGGCACCAACTGCTGTGCCACTGCAGTGAAGTACTGACCAGAAGATTTGAAATGAAAGCGACCAATTAATACGGGAAGCATTTAGTCTAAGTGATTTTAGCATTATTTTAGCATTAAAAACCATGTATAATGAAATATTTAAGAAATGATTAAGTGGAACAATTCTTTTTTTTAACTAATCCCATATTTAGGAGGCATCACAACAGATCATTGTGGTCGGATACTCTTCCTGATGCAGCTTGGGACTGGATCTAGAGCACACTGACAAGTGCATCTCCCAGTGACTAGACTGTTCTGCCACCCTGTTTAGAATAAAGCAGCTACTGAAAAAATACATTCATTTCAGAGCAACACATGAACAGTCATTAATTTTATGTCATTAGTATTTAATTTTAGCCCATTGAATGTCCAGACTGTCTTGACCCATAGTCGATCGAAGACACTCATTCATTCATTCTTGTTTCAGAAAGCTTTTAGGTCTTGGCAATAAATCAATTCCAAAATGTTTATAAATTGTTATAATTCAAAACGCATAAATCCACCCAGCATGTTTTTGTGGTTGCTTAGTATTTTTGTTGCTGTTCATTTATTTAACAGACCTTCAAACATCTTAGCAGCAGGGTGGAGAAATATCTCATCTTAAGCAACAGTTTCCAACCTGAGTTTCTTTAGTAGCTCTCCCTAAGCGGAGCATGAAATAGACTGTACTAAATTAAGTAATTTATTACTTAATTTAGTACTAAATTAAGTAACAAATTAAATTAAGTAACAAATTAATTAAGCTCTCAAATGCAATCCAAACCGCCCATGGTGCAGCTGAGAAAAAGTTCATGTGAGACCCAATTTAAACCAATAGAGGTGAGATGGGGGCAAACTATATCTTGTATGGAACTGGGCACATCTTGTCTGATCACATCTGGTACATCAGGCCTGGGCACCTCTACATACTGCAGATATGTGTCCATATTTTTGGCACTAGTAACATCTTGTGACGATGGGTATTCACCATGTTGGTTTGCTTGATTCTATTATTATGAATCTGAGCAAGTCTTCAAGTGAGCCAAGAGGATTTGATCCAGTTATCAGATCCAAGTCATTGCTATAATCAAGAAGTTTACATTTAGGGTTTTCTCTTCTTCATTGTTACTCTCCACCCATCTTGGAACCCAATTGGGGGATATGCAGAGCCACAGTTTTCCAGCCAGCTATAAAGAAGATATACTTGATTAACTAATGTATTCAGTGATTGACTGACCCTGAGGCAGCCCATTCTAGGGATCTCACTGGGGATACAACTTAGGGCATGTCCTAACCAGTATATTAATTAGAGCCTGCCATTTATGCAAAGTTGAGGCCAAAATGCTGTGTTGGGTATATGTCTGGCAGCCGCAGCTGTCACTACCCTTAAACACCAGCACTTTCCGCAGACACGGGTTGCACCTCAAGGCAAACAGGGTGCCTCAATTGCTCACCACTTACAAGCAGCCTGAGGGAGGCTAAGGGACTATTTAATTCCAGGCCCACACAGTGGGAATAGTTTGGACATAGTTTAGAAAAGCATAGAACCAGGACTTTAAGGGTACACAAATTACATTGCATTGTCAGGACAAAAAAATAAGAAACTGTCTGTGGATTCATCTTGGGCAAGGGACAGATCAGGGCAAGTGTAATTCATTTCTGACAAGGGACAGATCCAGCTAAATTGGGCATCCAAGAAAATAACTCATTGACTGGACAATTAATATTCCATAAATCAGGCCTTTACGACAGAGTGGCAAGACGGAAGCCACTCTTGAGCAAAAGGTATATAACTTCCGGTTTGGAGTTTGCTAAATGCATTTATACTGCATTTTACAAATGCCAGTCCTATAGTAAAACAGTGTTGGCATCATTATGCTGTGAGGGTTCTTCTTAGCAGCAGGTAGACTGGTAAGACATAAGCAAGGTGTCATATGGCAGCTGCTGAATGAGCTCAGCAGTGTGCCACTGATTTGATATTTTACCTGGCAGAGGGGGCATGAAGGCACTTGGCAATTGATGGGTCAGTTTCTCCTGAGTGACAATTACCTGCAGCTCATTAGTGTTAATTTACCTAGGATGTAGGTTTTCTATATAGCCCAGTTTCTTCCTCTTACATCTGCTAGATCCTTTGATGCACACCACTTTTCACTGAAACCGTGATACTGGGATGCTCAGTCCTTTCTTCCTGCGTGTGATGCCAGCATACAATAGCTTTCTGGGAATGCACACCAGTGTCGCAGTATTTTTGGCCTTATGGCTGAACCACCCTGGGGAAGGAGATTGCCCTAGAGGCGATATGATGTCTCTTTTCTGTAGCAGACAAAATCGGTGATATGTGCAGAATGCACCAGTTGGTGTTGTTGCAGTTCCACTTGTGCATTGCCTGTCCTGGCTGGTTCTGAGTGTTCCCTATCATTTCTTTGTGAAACCTGTCATATTGTCAAGTCATGTCAGATTTATTTGTATAGCACTTTTTACAATGGACATTGTCTCAAAGCCACTTTACACACTTCTAGGACCAAAACACCCCAGAGAACAAGCCAAGGGCTACAATGACTAGGAAAAACATCCTTAAAATACAAGAAAGAAACCTTGAGAGGAACCAGGCCCATCCTCTGGATGACCTAGATCAGTGTTTCTCAACCTTCTTTCAGTCACGGCACCCTTTAAAAGTGTTCAAAATCTTGAGTCACCCCGGTCTAAAATTTATTAAGAAGCACTTACTCTCTGCATCCCTCCTCGCACCACGCCCCCCTCCCCTTGGTGAGCCAGCGCGTACGACTCGTTTCCTTTTGTTCAGTTCGGATCTTTCGCAAACAACTTAACGCTGTAGGCAGCAGACGCAACCCGTGTTTATTTATTTCAATAACGTCAGAATATTTTTGACGTCACCCCTGATAAAGCCAGACGGCACCCCGGTTGAGAATGGCTGGCCTAGATGATAACTAAGTTCATAGGAGTTGATGAAATTAACTAGATACTGTATGTACGTATGTATGTATTATTATTATTATTATTATTATTAATAACAAAAGTTATATTACATGAATAGCATTGAGTGTAATCATCTTTCAGTTCAGTCTGTGGTAGAATAAAGTCTCTTGGTGAGCTCTGGACATTGTGGGTGCAGTCACCACAGATTCCCAACACATCAGGTCAGTAAAGGGTTTCACATCAGAGCCATCTCTGAGTAAACTCTGAGAGACTCCAACACTCCTTATTTTTTAATATTCTATTGTTTTAATGGGTTATATATCTTATATTGTTGTGGTAATAAAGTCATGAATGTTGTATTGTTGATTGTTTTGACATGTACTATCTGATTTGAGATAGTTGCCTAAACTCATACTCGCATCTGAGTATTTTCTAAACATATTTGTGTGCTTATTAGGTTTATTTGTATTACGTACCTAGGGTGAAATTCCTCAGGCATAGTTAGGTTGCTCAACTGCTAATGTAAAAGTTAATTTATTATATTATTACATTACATTACAATTTATTACATAATTTATTACAATTTATTACATTAAATTATTACAAAAACACAGAAACCTCCAAATTACTAGTAAGTCATTGCTAAAATGTTAAATGTCACAGCTCAATTATTTACTGAAGCACAGCAGTGGACTTTTATGGCTAAAATTTCCATGTCTTAGTTTGACCCGGCATCCACTCAAAAGGCAAGTTTCTGGTGTGATCGAGTCTTAATAATTGAACCCTAGTGTTAGTGTACTTATTGCTTGTATTCAAAACAGCATCAAGGATTAATACTAATGTTAGACATTTTTGCTCCATTTAAAATCAGACAGTGCTGGACAGCCCACGCTTAGATCCTCTGCATTTTCAGATCTCACAACATAAATCTGAAATTTTAGTGGGTTGTAAATTGTCCTGTGTGTGAGTTAAGTGTTTCAGATTCTCTGTGTTAGTGAAAGAGCAACTGCAGTACATCTCATTATAAATCTCCAGAAAAATTAGAGGGCAGAGCTGCTCAAATTGACTGATCCAAAGAATAATAATTTGCAAGTATCACATATTAAGAAAATGAATGTACACTTATGAGCCAGAAGACCCAAAATGTGCATGACAATGCCTATTTTATAAGTTTTGTGCATACAGGGATCAGGAATATATTAAGAAATATTACCTTATATATCTATTCAAGGCTGTTACGACAGCATTGCGACAGCATCTTACAATGTATGCATGCTACGTCAGTTCCATCTATTTTTCTTAGAGTGCAATATTTCTACTCCAACTAACACGCTAAACTATCTATTCTATCACCTCACTTTGCTCTGGAGATTTTTTAGGCTTCTGTTATTTTGGCCACTTGCATTTATCAGTAGTTTTTCTTCTATTTGTTTAAGGATCTTTACTCACAGTTATGGCTCTTACAACTTCACCAGTGCTGGGGATTTCACAAGGTGTGCCTCAGGAGAGGCATGACCCACCTCATTGTGTTTACAGATATAAAATTCTATTAATAATAAATTCAATGCATACAAAATGTTTTGTACTGCATTGTGAGCCAGGCAAAATCCAATAAAAAGAAACAAACTGTTTTTAAAAGTTTAAAAATAAGAGTTTTTGTAGCTGGAAGAGCTGCTGCTAGTAAAGTACACATACAGCATTTGTAATACAAGGTAACTAGCTTGCTATCTCTCTATGACAGCCCTTAACCTTGTTAATTTCTTGTTAAAACCCATCATTTATTGGCCTTAGCATGCTAATTGTGCAGCATTCTAACAAAGAATATTTAATCCTGCTCATATTGATCCCAATATATTCCTCTGCAGTGCCCTTGATAGACAACCCTTAAGTAAGGCATATTGCTGTCTTAGCTTCCAGCATGTTACTTTTTTAATATTTAATACTTTTAAAAATCAATATAGCCTACTACAACCCCAAATCAGAAACAATTGGGACAGCATGGAAAATGCAAATAAAAAAAATACAGAGTTTCTTACATTAACTTTTATTTCATTGCAGACAGGATGAACCTGAGATATTTCATGTTTTATCTGCTCAACTTCCTTTCATTTATCAAAAAACATCCATTCCTGCATTTCATTTCAGGCCTGCAACACATTAAAGCATTTACAGTAAAGTATTTACCACTTTGCAATGTTGCCTTTTCTTTTTCACCACACTTAAAATATGTTTTGGCACCGAGGATACCAATCGATTTAGAGTGATGGTCCATCCTAGATGCCTCAGAGCCCAGAGAAGTTGACGCGGCTTCTGGACATGGTTAACATAAGGCTTCTTTTTTGCACAGTAAAGTTTTAAGTGGCATTTGTGCATGTAACTCTGTATTGTAGTGCTTGACAAAGGTTTGCCGAAGTAACCCCTTGCTCATGTGGATATATCAGCTATTGTTGAGTGGCGGTTCTTGATGCAGTGACGTCTGAGGGATCGAAGATCACAAGCGTTCAGCTTAAGCTTGCGCCCTTGGCCTTTACGCACTGAAATTCCTCCAGATTCCTTGAATCATTTAATAATGTTTGGCACTGTAGAGGGAGAAATATGCAAATCAATTCCAATCTTTCTTTGAGGTACACTAAACATTTCAATCATTTTGTCACGCATTTGTTGATAAACTGGAGATCCTCTGATCATCTTTGCTCATCAAAGACTCAGCCTTTCCTGGATGCTGCTTTTGCACAAACCATGATTACAATCACCTCTTGACATCACCTGTTTGGAATCACATCATTATTTAGTTTTTTAACCTCATTACTAGCCCTAAATTGTCCCCGTCCCAACTCTTTTTGGAATGTTTTGCAGGCCTGAAATGCAGGAATGGAGGTATATTAACAAATGAAATGAAGTTGAGCAGATAAAACATAAAATATCTTGGGTTCAAAGTGTCTGCAATCAAATAAAAGTAAATGTAAAGAACACTGCATTTTTATTTTATTTGCATTTTTCATACTGTCCCAAATGTTTCTGATTTGGGGTTGTATTTCCAAACTTACAAGCAAAGCATTGTTTATTGTGTTTATTGTGCCAGTTTCTTTAATCCTGTTATAAACATCTCTCAGCATGCTCATTAGAAATCCACAGAGTTGCAGAATTGTTTTAGTGCAACAAATTCTACTGAAAAAAAAAATCATTGCATGTGGGGAATTTTCTTCCAAAAACCTGGTGTGTCCAGGGCTGCTTGAAGGTACTCATGTGGTGTCAGTTTAGTCCTGACAGGTCTGTTAAGTTTATATTGGAGTGTTTATCTCAGGCTATCGAGATCATAGCTGTGCTATGAACCTGGCAGGTTGTCCAACAGACACAATTGGCAGTGTCTGAGGGATGGAGGTCAACAGGGTTTCTCATTGCTGCTGTATATGCAGCTCTGTTGGCTGGGCGAGGTGCCTGCACAAGAGCTAAATGATTCATGTCGAGAATAGCATGACTCGCTGTATGTTACGGCTATGTACGCAATGGCTCTTGAAAGGAAGCGGCAGGTGACTACATGCATGTCGGCGTAGTAGCTTAAGAGTCTGTGGGACTTCTCGCTCAAGGTGGGTGTAAAGCAAGCAGCATATTACAAACAGTGAATAAAAAAAACTGAATTGGGAGAAAAAACAATGAATAATTTATGAAACAATAAGGATTAAAGAGCATCTGGCAAAAACTAATGAATTGTGTCTGATTATGGAGTTTGAGTAAGCACATGGTTCTGAACAGCATGATATACACAAAATAAAGTATCAGGGCAATTAGCACATTTAGAAAAGCAAAATAATTTAATGACAGTTTAATGTGTATCAGCGGGGACAGGCACACAGGGCAAGCGACAACACAATAGCAGATTAGGTTTAAAAAATGATACATTAATCGCTCATTAGGAAATAAATGTAAGATTATTGTACAACAAAATACAAGCTCTACAAGTCTGTGAATATTCAGTATGAGCTTATTCATTTGCAGCTAAAGTACAAATGAAGTATGCCTTCATCACATAATATAAGCTGGACAAATTTGCTGTAACCATAACTGATAATCTAGGTCTGATCAGGATCATGTTGGGTCAATGGAAACATGGAACAGGGCAGAAACACACACCTTAGACTTTCCATCTCAGGGCAACACTCACCCACATCTGGTGGCAATTTTGAGTAGCCATTCCTTTTTTGCATGTTTTTAAATTATTTGGAGGACAGCCACACAGATACTCACACTTGCAGAATCTCTGGCAGCTAGAAATTGGAGGATCAATCATAGGTCCTTAAGACCTTTGGTGTTGTCTGGCACCCACTCTATCAGCTGTGTACACTTTGTGACCCTGTCTAATTCTTGGCTTTCTAAAATTTTATAGTGATCTTGAAGTTGTATCAAATTTTGAACTACAAATTATGGCAAAAGCTTGTTGAACATAACATACCAAAACCATGGGCCTTAATATGAAGTTGCCTTTTTCCAGTACTTTGCAGCTAAAACAGCCTCTACTCGTTTTGGAGGGCATTGCACAAAGTTTTAGAGTGTGTCTGTGGGACTCTATGGTGCTCATTTCTGTCAAAAGAAGGCCTAGAGTTCAAATTCCACATGTACTTTACATAGGCTTATGCATTGACCATACCAAGGAAACATAATTTAAGATGTAGACAACATTTGAGCTTTTTTATGAGAACTTAACTCAAAGTGATTCAAATGAAATTGGAACAGACAGAAATAGCCTCTACATACTTGGTACAAGTCAAAATGTTATTAATTTAATGATGGAAACTCTGGAACATTAGAAGAAAACCTGCTGCTACTGTTTACAACTCTTACTGCAATAGCATAATTACTCAGTTGCACACCAATCATCATGGCACATTTGATAAAAATACAGTGGTACCCTTAAACTCGACGTTTCCTTAAATTCGATGTGTTCAGCCTTAAAAAAATTTATTTATTTAACTTCAAATTAACAATGAACAGCAGCTTTGTTCAGCGCTCGGCTTGAGCGTCTGATGAAACGTCATCAAAGTGTAAATATGAGACTAATAACAATCAAATCCACTCTGTGTTTAGCTGTACAGTGCATTCCTCACTGTATCACTTATAAACTTGTGTTATAGTGGGGAGTTTTGAGAAATTGTGAGAATCAGCTTTTTCGGGTCTAAACCGCTTATCGTAGATAAAAGCTTAACGTGGATTAATGTATTAAAAGAACGACATAGGAACACTAAACTTCTCTTAATTATTACTGCTCATAAGTTTTCTCCACTAATGAAATTCCTCGCTCTTTAAAAAAAAAAGAAAAAAAAGGAATAGTTAAAAATCAGTATAAAACAATACAATACACTCATGGACGCTTGCTCTTGGAATATCGTATTCCGTTCAGTAAAGACGCATTTACATGAGAAGCGGCAAAATAACTTTTGTGCTTTTCCGCTTTTTCCACGTAAAGTTTTGTGCACAGCTATTTTGTCACTTTTCATGTGAATGTGCCTTTACTGAACGGAATACAGTATTCCAAGAGCAAGCGTCCATGCATAAGGAAACAATAAAGAAGTAAATGTAAAGTGCAGGTTTTATTGTATTTTTAATATTTAACTGGATTTAACTGTTTTCAGTTTTATTTCAGTGTTTTATATTATATTTGTGTTATTTTCACTGTATAAGTGTCAAAAACAACCCCATTATTTTACATTCGCCTAAAATATATGTAGTTCCGCCGCTCAGGTGGCGCAGCGGTAAAAAGACACGCGCTGCAACCAGGGCTGGATTTCGAAGGAGCGTCGTTTCGAATCCAGCTCTGCCTTCACGGTCGAGGCTGGGCGGCTATGGACAACGATTGGCCTGTTGTCCGGGTGGGGGGCGGGACTTGAGACCGTAGGGGATGCTCTCTCAGGAACGGGGCGGTTGCGCCCTCTGCTGGCTGGTTGGTGGCGCCTGTATGGAGACGGGAGGGGGTGTGGCGGGGTGTGTGATCCTCCGTGCACAGTACTCTGCCACGCTACACTCGTCAAGTGTGGGTGATAAGACGGTCGATTGGCTGTGCACGTTTCAGAGGAGGCGTGGAACGGCCTCGTCAGCCCCAATCAGGAGCAGGAATTCGCACTAATGAGAGGATGATAGATGGGATGAAATTGAACGCGCTAAATTTTTTTTTTTTTTTTAAATATATATATATATGTAGTTCCACAAGATGGATTGCATAAACAGGTTTCCCATATATCCTTATGGGAAAAAATACCTCAAAACTCAACGTCTTTTGAACTTAACGCCACTCCCAGAACCAATTAACGTCGAGTTTCAAGGCACCACTGTACTGCCATTTTTTTAAACCAGTTGGTGTAACCAAAATCACTTAAGCTTTAAAACAATAGCAGCAATTCAAAAAATCAACAGTTTTTTGTTTTTTATCCACCTTAAAAAAAGCCTGTAGGTAGATTGGCCCCTTGAAATTGCTAGCGCAAAATGCCTTGTTATAAACAGGGGTGATCATTTGAGACAGACTGAGCTCTGGATAGAATCTGGAAGCTTGACCAAAATTAGGGGGTTAATTGTTAGCAGCGCAGCTGGTAGTATGGAAGCCACACAGCAATATGGGTTTTGGGTACAGCAACAGATCACTGGTTCAAGCCCCACCACCTCCAAGTTGCTACTGGTGAACTCTCAAAGCAAGGCTCTTGACCTAGTAATTGTTAGCAGCGCAGCTGGTAGTAGGGGAGCCCCACAGCAATATGGGTTTTGGGTACAGCAACAGATCACTGGTTCAAGCCCCACCACCACCAAGTTGCTACTGGTGGACTCTCAAGCAAGGCTCTTGACCTAATTGTATTCAATCAATAGTCAATAGTAAGTCACTTTGGATGAAATCTTTTGCTAAATGCCTTAAATGTAATTGTAAAACTTCAGTCATTGGCCATGAGACGTTTTCCCTATGCGTCTGTGTACTCGGCTTCCTCCAGGCACCATGAAAAACCTTGAAAAAGAAACTATGTATGTATTTTTTTCACTGATTTACTTACTAAACTACAGACAGGCCAGTCAAGCACTTTTCTTATTATACATCAAAAATAAAACTCAACTCGGAACAGCACTGAATCTGTACCGTGTCCTAATAATTATGAGAAAAACATCTGTGCATCACTGACCTGAAACTATGTTTTTCCCCCAACTCAGTTTAGACAAGGGGACTTTTTGTGCAAGAAATATCAAAATCTATAAGCTTTTAGATGAGGACAAGACTGTAGTTTATTTTTTTCCCATTCCTGTATGTGAATCAAACAGAATACATCCTGTCCTCAAATTATGTTCCCTTGCCTTTTAAACCTGACACACCTCCAGATTCTCTCACACTAATGATCAAAATCAAGCCATGCATCATGGTCATGCATTACAAAAATGGTACATTTAAAACAAATAATAATAATTGAACAATAATAACCCTAACCCTAAACACTATTTAAACAAGTACACTATACAGCCAAAAGTATGTGGATACTCCAGTATGACTGTGCCCATGCACACAAAACAGGATCCAAACAAAATTTGAAGAATTTAGTGTTGAGGATTATGATAATGTTTGGAACGTTGATTGTGAGCCAGGCCTTTTCATTCTGACCACAAATACTTTTTTGACTGAATGAACACACATTCACACACATGCCAAATTCTGTAAAAAGCTTTACAAAATAGTGTCGGCCATTATAACTGCAGGAATGCGGGGAGACACTCCATATAAATACTAGAGCTGGGCGGTTCCTGAACCCCCCGGGTTAATGATTCGAATCTTTGTACTGAATGAGGAATCACAAGTCTGAAATCCTAATTAACCCAGATCCTATAAATCCTCTGACTGGCTGCTGTTTAGTATATAGGGCGAGTGAACAGACTCACCGGAAACACTGCAAACTGTGATTTGGCTGAACCGACTTCACTCCAGTCTGTAAATCTAAGTAATAAGTTCCATTTTCCAATAAACAAGTGGTTAAACACACTGGTGTTCATTATGTGGCTGATTTTATGCACATGCTATTATTATTATTATTATCAGTAGTAGTGGTTTAGATTAGTAATGCAGCATATTTTCTTGTAAGCAAAACAACTACAAAATATGGTTATATTATTATTAAAATGCAAATGCTTACAGGCTACTTTAGGACTGTACCACTTAAAGAGTATCATAGCCCCCATGGTAATTTATTGACTGTTTGTTCTGGTGCCACTGTGGCTGCCTGACTGGGTGAGGTTACCATGGCAATTTGTTGTTGACCACCCCCCTTGAACCCTTAATCCATTAATATACCCATCTGATTAATAGGTGAGTCCACCCCCCTCTCCCCCATGATCAAGATTCCACTTAGAAAAAAGTGTCAACTTGTCACTGACAAGAGAAGTGTGAGGTGCCAAGAGAATTAAGAGAGAAGGATTTATTTATAGAAGATGAGTAGACGGAAGACAAGTGTTAATTGGCTGCATTTTCATGCAGTAAATCAGTCGCAATCAAGATGGCAGTACAAGTGACTCAAGTGAACCGGATCACATTACTGAGTGACTCAGATTAACCCGAGTCCATAAAATGAACCGGATTTACCACCGCTAATAAATACCCATGGTTTTGAAATGGGTTAATAGTCAGGTGTCCAAATAGTTTAGGTCATACAGTCTATAATTCAAAAATGTCCGGTAAACTGACAGTTGATTTTTGGGAAAAAAAGTGCAGATGTTTAAGGGGTTAGTTAAATTTTCACCTTCTTATCAACTGCTTTATCTTGGTCAGGGTCGCGGCAGGTATGGTCCCACTGGAAAACACTATACTGTACACTATATACACACTACACTACACACTACTATATACAATACATATGATCCAGCACATCCATTCACAAGATGTAAAAAAAAGCTTACAGATACAGAAATAAATGATGATGTTTGTTTTTACTTTGCTTATATATTCTGTTTTTGTGGCTCATTATTTTACTGAACAGTAAACAGATGTTTCCTGCACCTCTTTTCTGTTTCTCTATATATATTTGGTTTCCCAAATGAGATATAAGTAGCTGCACAACCTCAAACCCAAGCAAAATTTATTGTCATTAGTTATTTATAATTACATTTATGCATTTGGCAGATGCTCTTACCCAAACTGACTTACAATTAACAAACAATTTACATTAATAAACAATTATAAACAACAATTAGACCCGAGTCACCAGCTGGCATACTTTAATAGCAGCCCCAGGGTATGTTTTAAGACTACAAATCTTTATATTATACACTGATCAACCATAACATTAAAACCACCTCCTTGTTTCTACACTCACTGTCCATTTTATCAGCTCCACTTACCATATAGAAGCACTTTGTAGTTCTACAATTACTGACTGTAGTCCATCTGTTTCTCTGCATGCTTTGTTAGCCCCCTTTCATGCTGTTCTTCAATGGTCAGGACTCTCCCAGGACCACTACAGAGCAGGTATTATTTGGGTGGTGGATCATTCTCAGCACTGCAGTGACACTGACATGGTGGTGTGTTAGTGTATGTTGTGCTGGTATAAGTGGATCAGACACAGCAGCGCTGCTGGAGTTTTTAAACACCTTACTGTCACTACTGAACTAAGAATAGTCCACCAACCAAAAATATATCCAGCCAACAGCGCCCACTGATGGTCTAGTAGATGACCAACTCAAACAGCATCAATAGATGAGTGATCGTCTCTGACTTTACATCTACAAGGTGGACCAACTAGGTAGGAGTGTCTAATAGAGTGGACAGTGAGTGGACACAGTATTTAAAAACTCCAGCAGCGCTGCTGTGTCTGACCCACTCATACCAGCACAACACACACTAACACACCACCACCATGTCAGTGTCACTGCAGTGCTGAGAATGATCCACCACCTAAATAATATCTGTTCTGTGGTGGCCCTGTGGGGGTCCTGAGTCCTGACCATTGAAAAACAGGGTGAAAGCAGGCTAAAAAGGTATGTAGAGAAATAGATAAGTACAGTCAGTAATTGTAGAACTGCAAAGTGCTTCTATATGGTAAGTGGAGCTGATAAAATGGACAGTGAGTGTAGAAACGAAGAGGTGGTTTTAATGTTATGGCTGATCAGTATATATATGAAAAAACTGTCACGACAACTAATTCCCTTAAAAGTGTACCTAGATAACTTTCACTTGGGCTTAGAATAATTATGACAGCTTTCCCACAGATTATATGCGACTTTTGTCTGCACAACATTCAAATCCATAAAAAGCAAAGTCATAGCTTTGCTTTGTTAGCAGCAGATGCGAGATTTCTTACCTATATCCTAAATTCCTAAGCCAAGTTTTTTAACGACATTTTATCAGCAGAAAGGGTACTACACTAACCTGCAGTGAATCCCAGAAAAGACACTATGACCTCTAAAATAAAGCCCTCATGGTGCTTGGAGTACATTCAGAGTGGCAACCCCTTTTCAACCAGCAAGTCAGTGACTACTCTTTATCACTACTGCTAATGCCTAGTTTACACTACACGATTTTTCCCGATTTTCGCTCGCTGACAGGTCGCCGTTAGATGTGGCAGCTCGGAGGCAACTCAGTGTTCTCTCAGGGCTCAAAAATCAGCTTTTGATCGTTGTGTGTGAACTGTTCAAGAACTCGATCCGAGAGGCTCGCCGATCACTCTCAGACTTAAGAAAAATATCTAGCATGTTAAATATCTGGACCTCTTGGCGACTCAAAATCATGTACTGTGAAAGGTGTTGCGATCAGGTTGTAATTGTTATGAATGCAAAATAAAGGAGGAAAACCCGGGGGGGGGGGGGTTGTAAATATGTGAAACAGGGGCATAGTGCATCGGCACACACAAGCTTTACAGTATTTGTGACTTCCACGCCAAACCATTATACCAATGTTGCATTGCAAAAAATATTTATTTACATTTAAATTTCAGCATTTAGCAGATGCTTTTATCCAAAGCTCAAGTATACAATATAAGCAATTGAGGGTTAAGGGCCTTGCTCAAGAGCCCAACAGTGGCAACCTGGCAGTGGTGAGGCTTGAACCCGCAACCTTCTGATTACTGGACCAGTACCTTAACCACTAGGCTACAGCTGCCTACTATTTGACTTCCAACTCTCTCTGCAGAACAGACAATCCCTGTTGGCCGTGTAACCAAACCCACTTCTTCACCCAGATGCATTTATTTTTCCTATTTGCTTGTCTTTAACCTTGGTACTCATCAGCGCTCAAACAACTTTGATCGCTCACTTCTTGCTGACGTGCATTTTTGGACATCGTCACTTCTCGCGTGTGTTTTTGGGAAACCAGACAGACTCGTCTGAGATTCCACATGGTGATAGATCGTGTAGTGTGTAATCCCCTAACGCAGATCAGTCATGTAGTGTGACTTGAAAGACTCCCGATTACAAGAGATCCAGTGGTGTAGTGTGAACTCTACAGCGATCTGAACAACTTGAAAGTCATGTAGTGTGAACTTGACATAAGAGACTTGAGAGGTGTAGTAAATGGTTACCTCACTTTATTGCTCTACTATTTCTGAATGACATAACCTAACTAATAAACAGCAGTATCAGTTGTTTTAAACTTTACAGAATAAAGGTTGAGAAAAAGTCCAAAAAGCTTAAGCTATCATACTACAAAAAGTACTTTCCCCAATAAAAAAAATGGGGGAACACATTGATTTCACTATAATACTTATGAATACTTGTGAATTAAGAAGAGAACCATGTTTCTGTATTTCCCAACCAAAAAAGAAATTGAAAAAGGTGAGGCAGCATCCAAACCAGAATGGCAGTAAAGCATGCCAAGCAGACAAGCTCAGGTAAAGTGGTGGCTTAATGATTTCACATTTCAACTACATCTTCTGTTGTTTTACCCCGAGGTTAAAGACGGCACGTCGAGACTGCTGTGCCAACAATGCTGCTCCTGCTAGATGTGACTGGTACCTGCCTTGTTTGCACCAAAAATGTCAAGAACTCACTACGGACTTTATTACAGACAAATAATGAAGAACTCCAATTATTTTTTGCTAGTTATAACTATTAGTTTAATTTAATTTTGTGTATGTATGATTTGTGTCAATCCTATTTATTTAAATTATCCTCCAGGCCACCCAAGAAGGATGGGGGTCCCTGCTGAGTCTGGTTCCTCTCAATGTTTCTTCCCGTAATTTTAAGAGAGTTTTTCCTTGCCATTGTCGCCCTCAGCTTGCTCAACAGGGGTTTTTGGTCTGTAGGTTTTGGATTCTGTAAAGTTGCTTTGAGACAATGTTCACTGTAAAAAGTTCTATACAAATAAAATTGACTTTTCAGAGACTGGAAGAACAAGCATTTAGTTGCATTATTCCGTTGAGTCAAACACTTAGTTCAAGACAGACATCTAGTTCGATCCCCCCTTACATTATTAGTTATTTCTGATTTGCCTGTTATGAGAGAGGAGGATTGTTCATATGTGTAATGTGTCAGATAGCCTCACTTAAATCTGAAGATTGACCTATACAACTGAACATCTGGACAATTAGCTAAGCATGTCTGGATTTACAATCAAGTAAGATTGAGTGTCCTTTGCCCAGTAATGGATCGATGGCCTGTGCAGGCTGTATCTGGGATTGCTGACCCTAATCCAAAAGCAAACAGACAATAAATGAATAAATGAAACTTGATAAAGAAGGTATGGATTTTTTTTGCAAAGTCACACTGAAGAAAAACAACTGAACAGGAAATAACACATTAATCAGTGTTGTTTACAGAATCTTTGGCTAGACAATGTAATCAGTATTGAAAGCTTTCTAGCCTGTTTTAGACCATTAAAAGGGGAGTTAATTAAACACATGATTACACACATTCAATTAAAACAGGAGTATAACAGTAAAGTGCACACTTAGGATCAGGTTTAAGTAATATTCCACCTTCTAGATGTTTAACTTTTGGAAGTATGACACTGCCATCTAGTAGACACATTTTGCGAACGGTCTTCCTTGCTGGGCAAACAGCATTTACCATTCTCAACAGAAAACATATTACAACTATCAAATTCCAGAACTTTCTATTACCCAGCTAATTTTACTATTTGTTCTTACTTGTGGGCTGTGCCACTTATTGCATGTGCAAAACAAAAATGACAGTTTTTTTGATAGTAGTTCCTCCCCCTAAACAAGAGAAGTTAATACATCCCTTACAGGAAGCACATTTTAATACAGAATTACTATACATTTGTATTTATTTATTTTGAAATATTCAAAATGGGGGACAAAAAAGCAAGAATATTTAATGTTAATTCATTTTCATTAACTGCTTCATCCTCATCAGAGTTGCCGTAGGTTTTACCAGGAAAGAATATTATTATTATATACTCTTTAACACAAGATTTCATGTTTTATCTGCTCAACTTCATCTCATTTGTTAATATACCTTAATTCCTGCATTTCAGGCCTGCAAAACATTCCAAAAAAGTTGGGACGGGGGCAATTTAGGGCTAGTAATGAGGTGATTCCAAACAGGTGATGTCAACAGGTGATTGTAATCATGGTTTGGTACAAAAGCAGCATCCAGGAAAGGCTGAGTCTTCAATGAGCAAAGATGATCAGAGGATCTCCAGTTTGTCAACAAATGCATGAGAAAATTATTGAAATGTTCAAAAAAAGTGTGGAGAATTTTAAAACGCAAAATGTGACGACGACCCCGTACTGTTGCACATCTTAAGACGTGTTTGCAGCCAAAATGTATTTTAAGTGTGGTGAAAAAAAATGGCAACATTACAAAGTGGTAAATGCTTTACTGTCCCAATTTTTTTTGGAATGTGTTGCAGGCCTGAAATGCAGAAATAGATGTTTATTAATAAATGAAATGAAATATCTCATGTTTATCCTGTCTGCATTCAAAAGTCAAAGTGAATGTAAGAAACTCTGTATTTTTTATTATTTTTTGCATTTTCTATGCTGTCCCATTTTTTTCTGATTTGGGGTTGTATATTACAACTTGTATATTACATTAATTGTAAGTTTTATACTATATTGCTATGTTGATACTGTATTGGTATACATTAATTTTATTATTAGAAGGGGTGGCTAAATTCATGTGATTTTTTTTACTCCTTTAGCATGAAAGATGGTCCATTAAACACACAGTAGACTGGTCTCAGCAGCTGTATTCTGTGTTCTCAGCATTTTATAACAACTTGATAACAGGACAACCGTTCACTTTCAAGAGTATAGGTGACTTTTGAAATACAGGCATGATGTGCTAAAGAACTAATAACATGTACAATGCTTTAGGTCAGATTAGAGCTTCTCCGAAACAGTGATGATTTGTAGGTTCACCTGTCCTTCCACAATTTACCAGCACAAGAACTGCAAGGCACTAGCAATTCAGCAATTCAAGTTCCCTCACTTTGTTTGGCAATTCTCTTTTAATGTAATATCCATGATTGGTTTAATCAATTGTTTGTCTGTTTTTCATTTAAATGGCATCTAAAATTTTTATTTTATTTTTATGTGACATCTCGTACCAGATACCCATAAGGATTAAAGGCATAGTATTTCATAATTAGAAAATACAATGAATATAATATAAACATACAGTGATTAAAAAGGGGCGGCACAATGGCTCGGGTTCGATCCCCAGGTGGGGCGGTCCGGATCCTTTCTGTGTGGAGTTTGCATGTTCTCCTCGTGTCTGCGTGGGTTTCCTCCAGGAGCTCCGGTTTCCTCCCACAGTCCAAAAACATGCAGTCAGATTAATTGGAGACACTGAATTGCCCTATAAGTAAATAGATGTGTGTATGTGTGTGTGTGTATGTGAGTATATGTGTGTCTGCCCTGCGATGGACTGGCGCCCTGTCCTGGGTGTTACTGTGTGCCTTGCGCCCATTGAAATTGAAATTGAAATTGAAATCGTTACATTAAATATGTTACACAAAATGTATTTTATTTGTTTGCTTAATGTTTTTTGTGTTGTTTTGTTTTATGGAACAAAGATGAGGAATAATTGTAATTGCAGTACTGAAAAAAACCTTTAACTAGATAGTTAATGGACAGATCCTAACTGACTTTCAAAAATGAATCATGCATCATTGACTCTACTTCGTCTGTTAGCACATTGAAATCAGCATGACATTTCCTATGTGGACGACTTGCTCTGTCTTTCACACAATTATACAGAGTTTTATGCATAGTGTCTTTTCCTCCAATAGCACAAAGAGCATCAAGCTGTTTATGTGGGTCATGCGGTATATCTGGGCATCGCAGAGCTTTAAGAACGGTGGGCGCAAACTTGCCATAATGTGCAGTGGAGCATAACACGAGAGGACATGTCTTATCATGCAGCCGGTCAGCCACAACTTTAGCGACAGCAGTGTGAGTGTCCATTATGTAGGCTGTCTTGGAGTGCACCTCCTGTATGGCTGCCAGACATTCATCTTCTGAGCACCATCCAGCCTGGACACCTTGCTGTATCCTCTTTAATAAATCTTTGGGCACTGTAAAGCACTGGTCTATCTCTAGGGTAGTAAACAAATTCTGGACAAGCTTAGTGTCTCCACCTGTGGCATAATGCAAAAATCTTTCCAGATTGGATGACTTTAAAATGTCAATTGCAGGAGAAATAGAGGGTATTAGCTTTCTGCCTCGCAGATCATAGCATCCCAGTGAGATAAAGTCAGAGACAATGCAGTTATGATTAGATGCACAAATGACATTCCTAATTGGGATGCCCATTTCTTTGGCATAGATGGCAGACATGGCATTCCCAAAGTTTCCAGTTGGAATGCAGACATCGATGGGATTTCCAAATTGGACCACACCATCTCTGAGAAGATCCAGGTATGCCGAGGAGTGGTAGATCACTTGTGGGAGGAGCCGTGCCCAGTTGATGGAGTTGGCTGTGCTGAGATTGGTTGCATACTCCACAGCAAAGTGACCCATCAGTAGTGAGTGGTTGAAGATCTTCTTGATGCTTCTCTGACAGAAGTCAAAATCAGAAAGGACACTCAAAGCCCTGGCATTGCCTTCGTTAAAACTAGTCATCTGCAACTTCTGGATGGGACTTACACCATCCTCAGGAAAAAAGATCAACACACCAATGCGCTGCCTATCACTTTCACTAAGATTCCTGAACCCACTAAGAACCGCACTTCCTGTATCGCCAGATGTGGCCACCAGAATCAGATAGTTGCACATCTGTGGAATGCAGTGAGCAAAAAGCTTGGGCATTAACTGCAGTGCTAGGTCTTTAAATGAGGCAGTAGGACCATGAAACAGCTCCAGGACATACTGATTTTTATCAAGAAGCTTTACAGGTGCCACCTCTTTACTGGCAAAGTTCTGACCGTAGGCTTGGTTAACCATTAAGCGAAGTTCTGTTGGAGTGACATCCACTGGATGAATGCACTTCTCAAGAATTACTAAAGCACGATCAGTGTAAGACATTCCAGCCAATCTTATCCATTCCGAAGGTTCTAGTTTTGGGAATCCCTTCTTTGGCACGTACAGACCACCATCTTGAGCTAATCCTTCCACAACTACATCACTAAAGAACTTTGGGTCACTACCACCAGGATGATCACTCCTAGTGGAACAGTAGGTCTCCGATTCAGAGTATCTATGCAGAACCTTCAGAACCTTTTCTGCCACTTCTGCTACACTATCCCCTCTCCCACAAAACACTCTGGCATCAAGCCACTTCTCATAAAACTGCTTCCTGTACTCTAATATCTCTTTTATAGAGCCCCCAGTTTCCTGCCCCACAATTCTGTTCACTTTCATTCTGCCAAGTCTCTCCAGGATGTCTTCGGTGTCCACGTCCATGTACAGAGTGAGCCCAAAGCGTTTTAAGTGCCTCATGGCATCCGAATGAAGTGGGTTCGAGCCAGTCAGTGAAATAACACACCCAGAGGCAGAAAAATTGCACACAGCCTGTCCCTCCTCTTGCAGAAAAGCCTTGTCTCCAACGTTGGCCAGCTTCTCTGCCACAGGTATGCCCCATGTCTTCTCAAGAACATCGTCATCTATATCGATAACGGGTTTTCCAAGTTTGTCAGCCAAAATTCGGCCCACTGATGTCTTTCCAGCTCCAGGAGCACCCATGAGGAGAATATTTCTCTCCTGAAGACACTTAGTGGACAGCCATGCTGTTAAAATTTTCAAAGCAGGGTGAGCAGGACAGAGCAAGATCTGTCGGTATCTAAGTCTCTTAATTGTAGCCAAAAAGTGATGCAAGGGATTAGCAGCCATCTTGATGTAGTAATTTTAGGAATCTGCAGGAAAAAATAATAACATTTAATTTAGTCCCATTGGTAACAGCAAACCAGAGCATAGAATAGTACAATTCACTCCAGAAGTATTAGCATAATTTCACACTGCAATGAGAAAAATCCTAACTTTAACAGTAATGTTTTTCCATAATCAAGAAATAATTATTTTTGTGCCACATTTTTTTACATCACTAGAAATTCCTAAAACAAACATGTAAGCAAAGCTTTTTCAGTTATATATTATTTTTTAAAGTTGATTACAGTGTCTGGAAACATTTAAGCTGTCATACATGACATCCTGCTTCACTGGGGTAAATAAATGAATTGATGCAGAGACCAAATTCATTCTTCAACATGGGGTAAGTGTATTGTTGACCAGGCGACATGATGGCTCGGTGGGTAGCACTGTCGCCTCATGGCAGGAAAGTCCTGGGTTAAATTCCAGGTGGAGCAGTCTGTGTCCTTTCTGTGTGGAGTTTGCATGTTCTTCCTGTGTCTATTAGCGCTTTTCCACCAAAAGAACTCTGGTTCTTGAACCGGTTCTGTTCAGGTTTCTTCAAACCTTGGTGTTTTGTAGAGAACCGACCCGCGTTTCCACCAGTTTTTGGGAACCGAGCCTGCGTCATCAACGGTGGGCGTTACATAAAGAAAGTAAAGAGCAGCATCATGATGGCGGAGCGTGTAGATTACCTGCGAGCAGTTGTGCTGTTGTTACAGATGTTCGTTTTTATGCAAAAAGCATCGTTCAACTATTGGTGATAAGAAGACGTAGACGTGTTTGTCACAGTTGTTGTTTTCTTTAGTTCATTGACGTAAGAAGCGTGTTGCGCTTCGCTCTCACCGCGACCCTTGGCACAAATAGCCGATTTGCTCAGCGCTCGGTTTGAGCGATAAAATGTCACTAAAGTTCCACCATTTGTGTGAAACAACCATCAAATCCAGTCTAATAGCTCCACATGTATCTGTGTTAAGCTGGATTTACTTCACATGTGGTGGTTTTGCAGCTCGGGGTTCTGAATCCG
The DNA here is from genome assembly GCF_030014385.1 of Trichomycterus rosablanca. Classification (NCBI taxonomy): domain Eukaryota; kingdom Metazoa; phylum Chordata; class Actinopteri; order Siluriformes; family Trichomycteridae; genus Trichomycterus; species Trichomycterus rosablanca. Next base: position 25,873,634 of record NC_085990.1, on the reverse strand, counting down.
CTTCTCGGAAAAGTCGAGAAGCTTCACCTAAAAAAGTGTAACGTGGCTGAATGTACTAAAAGTACGACATAGAAACACTCAATTTCTCTCTGTTATTACTGGTTATAAGTGCTCTGTACTGCCCAAATTCATTGCTCATTGTTTTAGTACAACAAGCCACATTAAGCTTTATTTTTTCACGTTAAGCATTTTTGGTACTGTCCGGGTCACTTTTACCACATCATATCACAGTTCATCGCTTTTAAAATATTAGCGAATATCAGAGGCAAACTGGCTCAAAATTTAATCAGGTGAACAAGTGCAGCACAAACGAGTATTAACCAAGTATTCTGTGGTGCCAGATTAGAACACTAGTTTGCTGTCTGGAACCTCTTTTTTTGGTGGAAACACGCGGAACCGGTTTAAAATCAAGTTCGCGAACCATAACGGAGCCGGATCTGCGTTGGTGGAAAAGGGGTATATGTGGGTTTCCTCCGGGCGCTCCGGTTTCCTCCCAAAGTCCAAAAACATTTGCCCTGTTATGGACTCTCGACCTGTCTGGGACATTTCCTACCTTTTGCCCAGTGAACTGTACCCACCTTGACCCTGAATAGGATAAAGCAGTGTTAAAGCAGAGAATGGATAAATGTATTGTTGCCCTTCAGACGTCAGAACACGGCTATAAAATTCCCAGATCTACAGTAAGGGGCAATAAGCTAATAATCAGCTGGAACTGTAACAAACTAAGACGCAAGTTTATTTTGTCCCAATACATGGTGTGGATGGTAAAGAACATTTTAAATTAATCTGTCTGCCCTTGCCAAGAAGATAAAATAGGGTTATCATATGATCTCCCAGCAGGACAATGATCCACACAAACAGTGATGTCCTGATCAACATAAAAAGGGTTTACTGAGCACAAAATCAATCATCTACCATGGCCTTCTCAGTCCTCTGATACAAACCCTACAGAAAATCTTTGGTAGGAGCTAAAAAGGGGAGTACACAAGACAGGCTCATCTGGAGAGATTCTGTAGAGAGGAATGGTCTCAAATTCCCTTGTCTGTATTCTTCAACATTATAAGGCATTATAGAAGACTAGAAGTGCTGTTTCATCGGCGAATGGAAATTGTACAAAGTAATACAAACAAAGATGCCACTTATACTAATTGTGGCACATGTGGCTTTGTTAGAAATAATAATATTTTATTTATTTATCTGAATACATTTTGTTAAATTAAAGACTTTTTTTTCCATATTTTAGTGTGAAATTAAGCTCATTCACCAAAAGGTAATAAGGTTCATTGTTTTATAAGCTACAACCACCATACAGATGAATCATGTAGAAATATAATAATTGACTGTTGCTTTTGTTGCGCTCTGTACTCCACTGAGCAGCTGATGTGTAAATGGTGGAACATTCTTAGCACTGCATTGACACTAACATGGAAATGACATGGTTTATTTATTTATTTAATGTTTTACACTTTGGTTACATTCATGACTGAAACAGTAGCTACTCGTTACACAAGATTAATCAGTTTACAAGTTTAATGTCAAACACAGTCATGTACAATTTTGTATCTGGACTGTGGGAGGAAACCAAAGCTTCCAGAGGAAACCCACGCAGACACAGGGAGAACATGCAAACTCCACACAGAAAGGACCTGGACCACCCCACCTGTGGATCAAACCCAGGACCTTTTTGCTGTGAGGCAACAGTGCTACCTACTGTGCCACCGTGCCGCCCGCTAATCACATGGTAGTGTGTGTTGTTCCGTTGTGTGTAGCATATTATTGGGATGTATAAATACTGTATAACCTTACTGGCCTCTTTATTAGGAATACATACCCTTTTAGCACTGCCTGTAGGTGTACTGTACTGTTAGAGACACAATGTGTTCCTCTAGTTCTTTATCAGTGTGGGCTTACTTTTAGGGAAAATTCTTGCTTGTGGAATTTTCTTCTATTCTTTTTCTGCAAAAGCTTTCAGCCCATTGATTTTTATGGCTTCCATGCTACAATTGCTTTCTTTAAATCCCACCAAAGATTGTCTATGAGATTTAAATCTGAAGACTGAAAAGACTACTCCAGGGTATTCCAGGACTGATTCCTTATAGGAATGTAACAATGCACCACAAGACAGTTAAAAATCGGTGCACATGTGCCACGATTCGAATCCGTTATTCATTTAAGATGAATCGATATTCACTTCAAACAGCAGAGGGCACTGCCGCTATTCACCTCGCCTGGTTGACGGCACTTCACAAATTCCCCAGGTAGGGGATTTTCCAGCCAAATTTATTTATGTGAGGATACTTTCTTTATTAGTATTATTCATGTATTTATATAATGTTGGATTTATTGTAAAATTTCATTTCAGTTTTTTTTACACAATAAGCATTATTTGGCATAGTGTGTACTTATCTCAGAAATAAAAGGACATTCATTATTCAGAAAAGATAGATAGAAGAGCGAAATAATAAAAGGAAACTTTGTCATAATTTGTCTTCAATTTCATTTTGTTAAAAAAAAAATCGGGAGAAAATTGTATCGTGAACCCAGTATCGTGAATCGTATCGCATCGTGGGTAGAGTGTATCGTTACATTCCTATTAGGAACACATACCATTTTTAGCACTACCCGTAGGTGTACTGTACAGGTAGAGACACAATGTGCTTCTCTAGATTTTTATCAGTGTGGGCTTATTTTTAGATAAAAATATTGCTTGTGGCTATTCCTTTTGTGTGAAAGCTTGCTTTAAATCCAACCAAAGATTTTCTATAGGATTTAAATCTGAAGACTGAAAAGACTACTTCAGGGTATTCCAGGACTGATTCCTTAACAAAGCTTTTGTCAAATTGTAAGTGAACAAAACCAGCTCCTGCAGCAGAAATACATCCCCATATCATCACTGACCCATCTCTATGCTTGATTGTGGTGATGGTATTCTTTTGGTCATGAGCCTTGCCCTTCTTGCACCAGACATACCTCTCAGCTACATGGTCTGTGCGTCTTTCTCAAGAGTAACATGTGTCCAGCCATTAAGCTCTTGGTTGTTGAGTGATCTTCTAAACAAAATGTTGGGCTTTCTCCCACAGCCAGGCAGGTTTGCTGCTGTGCCATCAATCTGAAACTTTTAAACAATACTCCTAATAGTGTCTCTAGTAATGTTCAAGGTTTTAGAAATCTTATACCCATTGCTTTTTTGGTACAATGAAATGAGCTCCTTTGTCAGCTTTAATGACAACTCATAGTTTTCAGCATGATTGCAACATGTATTTAACACTTGAATCTTTGGGCGATGTTTATATAACACATCATAGGTGAAGCAAATTAGGTCTTCTGTCTATTTAATCAAGTTATACAGGTCATACAGAACTAAGACCAAGATTTTAAGATCAGCAATATTATGTATGGGTTGAACAAATACGTGACATAAACGTATTAACAAAATCTTCTACTACTCTTAAATATCATCCATTTTCTTTATTTGCTGCATCATTCAGCAATCAAAAATTGTGTGTGTGTGTGTGTGTGTGAGTTAGGGTTGCCAACCGTCCCGTAAAATACAGAATCATTCCTCATTTGGAAACTAAACGTCGTGTTCCGTATTGAACTGATACGGGACGCACTTCGTTTGGGAGAGAAATGCTGCAGATTAGACTGAGACGAGGCGATGTGTATGAAACAGAAGGAAACTGCTGCTACCGTGGGAATTAGAAAGTGTTTGGTTATTATTTTAAGTAGTATTCACTTTTAGTCTTAGTGACGCCGTGTGTGCGCAGGCATATCAGTATAACAACCTACTTATTACTCCGCTGTTTGAGCAGCATCACCCATATTTTTTCGCCCTAGGTTCGAATCCGGCTTAGGGCGAAACTAAAGTAACACAAGCAGGGCTGGCGCTATGGGGGTGCTGGGGTGGGCATTGCCCCCCTAGATTTTCTCACTGCCCCCCTAAGCAACGCAGTCCAGAACCGGGGCTGTCTGCATGTCAGTGTGAAGATGGATTATGTAAAAATTTTGTTTGCACTATTGAGAAAAAACGTTACATGATGTTCTTTATGCATGTTGTTTTGCCTAAAATATGGTTCTGATTTATTATTATTAAGAATGAAAATAATAAATGTTAAACAGCCTAAATAAAACATGTTGATAATGTTCCTATGATGGTGTAAGACCTGTTATATTTTTTTATAGGTGCAACCCCAACTGCCTATACCCCCACTCCCGCTCAGGTAAACACCCACCATCCCACCCCCCACCCTATGCCTTCCACCAATCCGCCAATCCGCCAGCCCAGGGTGTTCCTTATTTCCAGTTCTGAAAGTTGGCAACCCTAGTGTGAGTGTATTATTTGGCCCTAAACAGATACTACAGTGCAGCAGCTTATCTGAGCACAGTATCCGACCCTAAATTAAGAAACACCTTGACAAGGTACAGACTGAGCGCACACGCTGTGCCAGCACTGCACTCTCAGTACAGTAGAGACGGAACTGCACTTCTTCACCCAGTGTACCAAGTACCACCACATCGAGTCCCAATTGTTCCCCAAATTTAACACCATCATCCCCAACTTCAACTCCCTCCCAGAACCTGACAAACTGCCCCACCTACTGGGGGAGCACAGAGAGAGCTGCACACTAGCAGCACTCTACACACACACCTGCCACCAGGTGAGGGAAAGTGGGTGACCATGTCTCATACACACACGCACTGTTTTTATTATTATTAAATTTTTTTGCACCTGTTTGTATATATTTGTTCTTTCTTATTGTTATTTTACTTTTTCTGTGTAACTGAGCTTTGGCAATTCGAATGTCCTTATTTGTCATGCCAATAAAGCTTCTTTTGAGTTTGAGTGAAAGTTAAGTTAAAACGTAACGCTGAGAAGCTCAAGAACTTCACAAAGTACTTTAGTCTTACGTTATTTTAAAACGAACTGTAAGTCAAATTGTATAGAAACTAACTAAGAACGTTCTAACATAATATTGTAGTTATTTATGGTCAAGAATCAACGTAAGGTTTAGTAATAATAACGTTTAAAGATAACTTTACCTTACACTGTTTACACACTCCAGTACCTCAGCGCCATTTGTAAACAGTGCACAGTCTACGGCAGGCGAGACAGGACAATTAGCTTTCGCGAAAACACGGAACGATAACGTCTTTTAATTACTTTATATTAAAGCTATTTTATTCATTTCGATAACAAATTGTGTTTTTGTATAACTGTAGAGTATTGTTTATCGTTCTTGTTGTTAAACAGATTAGCTCTAAACTGCTCATTTATAAACCATGTGTAGAGCGTGCTGCAGTTGCGGGGCAATCGTTGTCATAGTGACGGTGGTGTACACACTGTTAGCAGTACAGCTCTGTGTTTGGAACAGTCTCTAGTTGAAGTGTTCGGTGGATTTGCTGTAGAAATACTAATTGTTAGGCTTCTAACAACAAACATGTCGACCATCATACAGCCTACAGAGAGCATCTACAATCTCATTCCCAGAGAAGAGGAGAAAACAGAAAAATCAGCCAGGTAAAATTTAGAGACTCACCTAAGACAAAGCTAATATCTCAGACTTTACATCTGACTTATTGTAATATTAAACTTAACAATAATAAATAAAAATATATGACAACAAAATAGCATTTATTACTTTATTGTAAACTGCTTTATTATTATTATTATTATTATTATTATTGCTATTGTTGTTTATAATAAAACCTGCAAACACCACTAGGTATACGTCCAAGTTTAGAGAGCAGGTAAAGCAGGAGAAACAGCAGAACAAAGCACTGAACAAGACAATGGGTCCAGCCAAAGTGGAAATGTCTTCTCCAGATAAATACCTGCTAAAGCATTCCAAAGAGCCCAAACTTCCAGAAAGTGAGTATTAACTGCACTGATAGTAAGTGATTTTTATTTTTAATAACTACCTTTTCGGGCGGCATGGTGGCTCATTGGGTAGCACTGTCGCCTCACAGCAAGAAGGTCCTTTGGGGTGGTCTGGGTCCTTTCTGTGTGGAGTTTGCATGTTCTCCTCATGTCTGCGTGGGTTTTCTCTGTGAGCTCTGGTTTCCTCCCACAGTCCAAAGACATGCAGTCAGGTGAATTGGAGATGCAAAATTGTCCATGACTGTGTTTGATATAACCTTGTGAACTGATAAATCTTGTGTAATGAGTAACTACCGTTTCTGTCATGGATGTAACCAAAGTGTAAAACATGACGTTAAAATCCTAATAAATAATAATAATAACTACCTTTCCTGGTGAGGATCATCATAGAAAGGACATAAGTCCATCACAGGGCGACACACACTCACACATTAACTCACTTACACCAAGGGTTATTTTAGTGCATCCAGGTCACATTAATGTTTAGGGGAGATAGGAGACAGCTAAAGTATGTGAAGTAAACTCACTTTGACATGGGAAGTGAAACATGATATTGCTCCGAGGCTAATTAAACTGAGGTCCTCCTGAACCAGGTTGCTGTATGGCACCCACTGTACCAGCTGTGCTACTGTGTGTCTTTGTATCAATATTGTTTGTTATTAAAAAAAGTATGTTAATGTATTTCATTTGTCACCTTAGTGACTTGTTAGCTATTTTGTGAAACATGATGTGAAGTGGTGTGGTAAGTTTATTTTCTTTACATTTTAGAACAGCCATTCTCATATAGAGATGACGGACACCCCAGGAAGCCCAAGCTGCCTGAAAAAACTGAGCAACCCCTTATGGGCATCCAGACCAAAAGAAATTTTGTAAAGACTAATGTGATCGAGAATGTTATGGCAGTTCCTTGCAAGCCACAGCCTGCATATACAGACACCAAATGTGGAGACAAACAGATGCTGGAGAACTCTGGCCTTGTTCCAAAATACATTATGAAAAAGGTAAACTAAAAAACCTTCACTGTTTCTTCTTTGATGGTTGACTGCTGGTACAGGCTTGCATGTCTAGGCTATGTGGAGGTGTTTTTGGATATGTGTTATAATGATTGTTTGTTTGTTTATTAGGATTTTAACGTCATGTTTTACACTTTAGGTTACATTCATGACAGGAACGGTAGTTACTCATTACACAAGATTCATCAGTTCACACAAGGCCATATCGAACACAGTCATGGACAATTTTTTTATCTCCGATTTACCTCACTTGCATGTCTTTGGACTGTGGGAGGAAACCGGAGCACCCGGAGGAAACCCACGTAGACACGGGGAGAACATGCAAACTCCACACAGAAAGGACCCGGACCACCCCACCTGGGGATTGAACCCAGGACCTTCTTGCTATGAGGCGACAGTGCTACCCACTTAGCCACCGTGCCGCCCTGTTATAATGAAGGCTGATGACAAGTAATTAAACTGTGAATACAAATATTTGTGCTGATTTTTTCTTTATGCTTAAAATCATGTCATCTTCCATTCCCCATTGCTATTACTTTGCTGCAATTGCACCAACCCCACCTGGCTAGGAAGTGACGCAGACTAGCACTTGCTCCCTTTGACACATGCAGTCCCTAGGCTTTTTTTATACTCTTTTTGACCTTAAGACCCTTTGTCATTTGTGTTTGGGTCCCATGGCCTGGCTGGCAGCACTGCTAATATTCAGAATTGAGAGCAAGGTTGAGATAGCGTATTAAACCACTATGTCACCTGGGTGCCCTGTGGAAACTTTTTAACTGTACATAAAGATTTACAGCTGATTATCTGCAAAGATTGTAAACAGAATAACAAAAGTTTTCACATGAAGTAAGACAATAGTGGGCTGTGTTATGCTAGCCTATCGAATAATTGGCTAACTCTTAGAGGAGGAGGAGGTGGGTTGAATGGCCAGGCTCTGTAGTGGATTGGCACCCTGTCCAGGGTATTCTTCCGGTGGAACCAGACCTGCTGCAACCCTGACCAGGATGAAGCTTGGTTATTGGAAATGTTTAAAAAAAAAAAGTTGGGTGATTTTTTGATAAATCACTCATTAAATGTCATTGGTATTCCAATTTAGCTCATTAAACACAGCCTTATTATATTTATCCCGAATAAATATAAATCTTATCTTGAACTAAAATCAATTCTAAATGTTGTGTGTGGTTGTAGGACTATGGTCAATCACCGGAGTACCTGCAGCAGAGGAGAGAGGAGGTGAGGAGAGCACAGGAGCAATATGATAATTATGTAAAGGAAAGAATGAAGGAAGGAGCTATGAAGCAGCTCTCTGATATAGAACGACAGAATATCCTGCATGTGAGTCTTACATAAAACCTGCGAGTTTTGTTGCTGATCTAGTTTTAACTATGTGTCTTACTCTCTTGAGGTAGAGCACAACATGAGCTGAATGTTCACAAAGATAAAATAATACATCTGTTCCTGCAACACATTCCAAAAGAAGTTGAGTTGGTAAAGCATTTACTACTTTTTAATGTTGCGATTTCAACATTCAAAAGGCATTTTGGCATAGAGGAAACCAAGAGATTAAGTACGCTTAAGGTGTGCAACAGTAGGGGGTTGTCATTATCGTCATTTCTGTTTCAAAATTCTCCACACAGTGGCCGCTCAGGTGGCGCAGCGGTAAAAAGACACGCTGCAACCAGAGCTGGATTCTGAGTACCTCGTATCGAATCCAGCTCTGCCTTATCGGTTTGAGGATGAGTGGCTGTATGGGCAACGATTGGCCGGTTGCTCAGTTGGGGGGTGGGACAAAGAACTGGATGTGGGTCTCTCTCTGTCAGAATGCGATTACGACCTCTGCTGGCTGATTAGAGGCGCCTGCACAGAGATGAGGAAAGAGTGCCCTTAGGGTGTGTTTCTCCGCATGCACCGCTAGGTGGCGCCACATTCGTCAATATGTGGGTGGCAAAAATGCATCCGGCTGCTGCCCATGTTTCGGAGGGCAATTGGATGCGCTAAAGGGGGAGAAAAAGGGGAAAAATTAAAAAAAAATAAAATTCTCCACACATTATTTACTGGGAACAGGTCAGGACTGCTGGCACCCGTATTCATACCCTCTTCAACCACAGACATGCCTTTGTAATATGTGCAGGATGTGGACATTCCTGGAAATGATGTTGACTTAAAAGCTGCATGTCACTATAAAATCTCAATGTAATATCACTGTATTTATGCTTTCATCACAGAAGTGTAAATTACCTTTGTCAAGGGCACTGTCACAACCCCATAGCTGCTCTCAACAAGTGAGCCAATGAGGCGCCTTGTTTGCCATGAGGTGTGACCTGTTGCAGCTGTGACTGCCATGCACTCTACACAGCACTTTGGCCCCCAACTTCACATAAGATAAGATAAGATATCCTTTATTAATCCCACAATGGGGAAATTTGCATCGTTAGAAATGGTAATACATTGGGAGAGTAGGAGATAAAAAAAAACTAGCAACCAGATTGTGCTCCCTGAGGAGCACACTGTGGTAACATGAAAAAAAGCCCCTAACAGCACACAAGCACATGTAAACATAAGAACATAACATAGTCACACAACGAGCCACGGGTTTGGGGGTGAGGGGATAGGGAAGGTACCAGCTACGACAAGCAGCCTCAGCGATTTGCAGCCATATGCAGGCGCACACTGCAGACCCGTCCTGCCGTATTGGTGGGATCAAGCTAAGAGAGTGGAGACGTTGTTTTTGGGTTGGTAAAGTTCTGACATAGATGGAAGGTTGGAGTGGCCCACTTAAATCAATTAACCGGTCAGGGCTAGATTGCATGTCTTCCGAGAAGGCGCTGCTCGAAGGTCAATCGAGCACCAGTACCACCTGGAGACTGAATATATCACCTTTGTATCCTTGGTGTGCAACCGCTGGAGGTCCATGGCACTGCGCATTTCCTTGTTGGGCTCTGAGTAGGGTGGGGAGCAAGGATGATAAACCAATCAACATCGATTGTAAACCCCAAACAACACTTCATAGACCACACAAAAGATTCAGACCCATCTGCTAGTGACAACTGTCCATAAAAACTTTTTCTTATCTACTTATCTTGCTCAGAGTTTTTGTGGGTCCGGATTTCCCAGAATCACTGGACACAATGCAGTAGCACACCCTGTACATATCTGTATGTAAACGTCTTACAATAGCACCACTGTGGATTCGAACCCTTGACTCCAGCAGAAGTGGGCTAGAGTGATTTACTGTTGCAGCACCCGAGCACCTTATTACTCATTCATTTTTTCTAAATGCTCTGTTTTGATAATCGTCACAAAATACTGGCAGGAATACATTTGGGACAGTGTGCCAGTCCATTCCAGGGCAACACACCTTAACAGTTACTCGCGTTACCCTATAGCCAATTTAGGGTATCCACTCTGTTTTTTCCCGGAGGTGAAGTTAATGTCTGCTATTCTCTCTTGTAATTGTACTATCAATCTGCAGTTAAAACTGCATGAAAACCCAGTGCAGGTATGGAATTAAGTATTTAAATGTGAAACTAGTTCAAAAGAAATGAAGAAAAATCATCTGTCATCTTTGATCTACAGGGACTAAAGAAGAACTGGGAGGAGCTGCATCATCAATATCAAGTACTCTCTCTGGTTACTGATACAACACCCAAAAAACACAAGAAGGAACAACTGGAGTTTGAAATGAAGCAGCTGGAGAAGGACATTGAGCTAATTGAGAGATACAAGGTCATATATATTGCTAACAACTGATCACATCATTCCTAACACTAGCATGTGAACACAATAAACAAATCAGTCTTTAAACCCAATAAAAACTCACTGTAACTGCCTCAATCCTGTTGTTGTGTTTTTATCTAAAGTTATTTTAACCAACATGGAACAATACGGTGGCTAAATTAAAATATAAGGGCTGGCCAAAACCACAGAAAATAATAAAAGTAGAGAAAAAAAAGAGAGTGGGCAAAAAGGGGATGGAATCAATAAAAACTGGTTGTCACAATAGGGCCATTTAATTGGTCCACTAGCATGACAATCAAGTTCTCAAAAAATAAAATAAAGAGAGGGGACCCAGTAGAAACTCTACCTACTAGCTCAGTCTATAAACAGCACAGATCCATACGTGGATCCATACGTGTGACCGTGTGTGGAGTCAGTGTGCTCAAAATAGTAGCTTGCCATTGGTCAAAGGGCAGTTAAGGGACTGGACTAGTAATAAGGTACTGGACTAGTAGATTAAAGGTAGCTGGTTTAACTTCCAACGATTTGGGCCCCTGAGCGCCCCTGGAGGAGGGCATCTAGGGGCATACCCCCCCCCCCCTTCCTGGAGGAAAAACAGTTGTCCCCCAATATAATTATTGCAAGAATAACTATATAATTTTAAATAATAAACAGCAATGTGCTGCATTGAAAGAGGTTGGATCCCCTTCATATGCTTCACAGTGGTTTGGTCCACTGACTACCATCATCTGAACCTACACTAATTAGTACATTGTAAGCAGAGTTGCCAGGTTTGTGGTTTTCTCGGCAAATTGGGCTTGTTTAAAAATGCAGTCATGGATGAAAACTAAAGCTTGTGTGATTTTTGGGCTATTTTCGAAATTTACTGTGGCCATCAAAAAGCTTTAATTGAAAACAGTACAAAGTGGAAATGAATTGTCATGTCAATGTGTACTGATATGTGTGTTAAATAGCTGATGACCTTAGGACAGACATGAAATTCAGTAGGCTACAGCTAATGCCTAGTTCACACTACACGATTTTTGCCCTGATTTTTGCTCGCCGACTGGTCGGCCCTAGATTTGCCAGGAGCAACTCGGAGTTTGCTCGGCGATCGAAACTTGGCTCTCAACCGCTATGTCTGAACTACTCAACAACTCGATCCGAGAGACTGAAGTTATATATCTAGCTTGTCAAAAATCTGGATCTGAGTTGCTCGACTGGCAATGAGTGCTATGTTAAACAGCCAATGAGAACGCAAGATACGGTGTTAGGGGAAACGCAGGAGGAGTGTAAAAATGTGGGACAGTGACATAATATAGTTTATGTCAGAATACATCGGCACACACAAGTTTTACAGTATTTCTGACCTTATCGTTCTCCACAAAACATAACACCAATGATGCATTGCAAAAATATTTATTAACTCACTATAGAACAATTCATGCTGTTCATGTAGCCAAATCCACTCAGATTCATTTATTTTTTCTCCCTGCTTTTACGCTGCACATCAACGCACAAACTTTGATCACTCGCTACTTGTTGACGTGCTTTTTTGGACACGGTATAATTAAACCTTTTGTCACTTCTCACATTTGTTGTCGTGACAAAACGTAGTTTGGGAGACCAGAGAAGCTTGCCTGCGATTCCAGTTGGTGATAGGCTGTGTAGTGTGAAACCCCCTATTGCCGATCAGTCGTGTAGTGTGAAAGCCACACCGACTTGAAAGACTCCCGATTACAAGAGATCCAATTGTGTAGTGTCAACTGTACAGCGACCTGACCACTTGGAAAGTCCATGCAGTGTGAACTTGGCATAAGGGAGGAAGAGAAAAGAGAAAGTGGTGCATGCACTGGTTATCACATGCTAAGAGACGTGAAAATCCTGGCTGATTCTTTTTAATTAGACGGCAGGCAACGTGGAACGTGTGCTAATCCACCCTAGAGAAGATAAAGATGAGCAAGATAGAGAGGTTGTAAAAAAGAAGTCAAAAAGTCAAATTCAGTCAGTTAAGTGTTATTTGTGTTACTATTAGATGTCCTTGACTGGGATCTGAATTTACAAACCCCATTTCCGAAAAAGTTGGGACGTTTAGTAGTAAAGTAAAAAATTGATGTCTACAAACATGATTGGCTATCTTTGAGGCTGGAATGGCTGAGGCCTGGTGGATTAGCGTCCTGTCTAAGATGTGTTACTGCATTGCGCCCAGTAATTAACTAGTTGGAGGATTATTTATTTAAAAAAAACATCTGAGGGCAGCTACTCAAACAACTGTTTATTGAAGGCAACCAATCAGAACAAAGAGGAGCGGGTTTTTTCAGATTCATCGACATCCTGTTCTCACTGCACATTTTAACCTTGTGCAATTTACTAAAGCTTACTTTTATTCTAGTCTCATAGCACTATTCTGCTCCTGCTTGTGGTACTAACATTTAAATTCTGCTTTTAGAGAATCTTACATTTTGTATGTTCTCTCTACATTTTGCTCCTAAAGCTACTAAAAAACATTGTTCCTTTGTTGTTGTTTTTCCAGAAGATGGCAGCATTGTTACATTTTCTGCCAGGTTAATCAGGACTTTTATAGTGTATAGCCAAAAAATGTGGACAACCCTCTTCATATTTCGTGCATTTAAGCCACTCTCATAGCTAACAAGTTTATAAAATTATATACAATAAATGACAGGGTTCCAACCAGTTTCAGAAAGCATTGTTTTAGTTCCAGTAAGCATGTGCACAAAGCAACGTACATAAAGACATATTTGACTAATTATAGTATATTGTAGTATATATAGTATATAGTATTATAGTATATTTGACTGTATTTAGTCAAATTTGAACAACAACCACTTAAATTCATTAAATACTACATAAAATAATATGATTGTAACCAGGGCCGGCGCTAGGGGGGGGCTGAGGGGGGCATTGCCCCCCCAAATTGTGTCTTTGCCCCCCCAAGCAAAGCAGTCCAGAACCGGGGCTAGGGGGGGCTGAGGGGGGCATTGCCCCCCCAAATTGTGTCTTTGCCCCCCCAAGCAAAGCAGTCCAGAACCGGGGCTGATTGTAACTATTGATAATTTTCTCTATCTTTCTTTGCGGTGATGGTGGTATGATTACTCCACTGAGGACTTCCTCGTCATTGGCCCTGAGGATATCTTTATGATAAAAGGAAAGGTGTGAGGAATGTTCTCCTTCACACATTTTATTACTTTTCACTTACCACCTTATTTTAGTCAGGATGCCAATCCATCACAAAGCACCACAGGAACACGTTTACTAACCCCCACACAGCTAGATTTCGTAACTACACCCATCACCTTCTGCATGTTATTGGGAGGTGGAAGGAAAACCACAAGGACCAGAAAGAATGCAAAACTCCTCGCATACAGGGACCAAATGCAAGGATCAAACCAGGAAACCAGAAACCATGCTGCTGTCCACACCATCTATCACCCAAATCCTCTCAATACACACATACAGTTCCCTCCACAATTACCCCTTGGTAACGATGAGTAAAAAGGTCTGTATACACCAATGTATTCAATACTAGTACTGTCTTGTTCACTGTCCTCTTTAGCTCACCCCACAGACACTCCACCACTCATAACAGTAGGCATTAGGTTCTTTCCAATGTAGTCATCCTTCTTTATACGCCAAACTCACTTTCAGTGTTTTTCACCAATAGCTCTTTTTGTTTCATGTGACCATTTTTTTTAAATCTACCCATAATTTGACAATCAGAATGTAAACAAACACAAATCTAAGCAAGTGTGAAATGTGCTGGTGGTGGTTGTTCATTCTAAGATGTCCAAAGCAATTCAATGAGATACCAATTGACCAATCATATCCTCCCGTAAAATGGGCGACTTTGTTTTTCCTAACATCATGACAAGATCCGTCAACTGTGTGTACATGGGTGTTATATAGAGTTGTTAACAGCTATGGTTTCCATAAGCGCATGTAAAAGTGTGACAAAAGTTTAAGTACAGTGATGTCACAGACTTAAGTTATAAAATAGGGTAAGCAAAGACAATTACTTTTCATTCTGTTTATTTTATTTCTGTGTATAATAGTATACCAATAATATACAGTCGTCTTAATTTTAATTTTATCACTTCTTTTATTGTTTCTTAAATTTTGCAGTACATAGGGCCGCTCAGGTGGCGCAGCAGTAAAACACGGTTGCACACCCGAGCTGACATTTCGAACTCGTTGGTTCGAAACTGTATGCGGCCATACGAACAACGATTGGCTTGTTGTTCATAAAGGTAGGGAAAAGCCATATAGGGACCTCCTAACTGATGCAATTATGACCTCTGCTGGCTGACTGATGGTGTCTGCACAGATTCGAGGAATAAAGCGTTGATCAGGGTGTGGCTCTTCGTACACAAAGCTAATCCGCATATGAACTCGCCTCATGCAGGTGAAAAGATACAGTCAGCTACTACACACGTGTCGGTGTGTGTCAGTTCGCTCTCCTCACTCAGGGAGGGTGTCAGCTCCAGTTGGGTCAGCTCCAAGGGGAGAAAATGTATATTAAAAAAAACTTTTGCAGTACATTGTGACAACGTTGCAATATTTCAAGAATAAAATTGAAAATCTTAGAGAAAAAAGTTATGTAATATTATGGTCAAAGGATGTGCAACAGGGAGATTGCAATTAACCTTCTCATGTTAAAATAAAGGATGTTAAGGATAAAGTTATACTTTTATATTGGTTTCATCCCCTGGCACAGCAGCATCAGTTTGTTATTAGTATAAGAACAGCTTTGCAAGAAAGAGTTAATGCAAGAAATAGCTTATTCTTGAAATCTAAATATTTCAACTTTATTCTTGAAGTTAAAATAAATATATAAATTATTAATGTAACAGTGGCCCTAAAATGTTATTGTAGTACACAGTAAACTAGGCAATTTTTTTCTAGATGGTTTGCGGACCACAGGATTTGTGGACAATTGGGGGGGTTTGGGAGGTCACTGTTTGCTATAATCCTGTGAATGGAGGCTGCCAGAATCATGGATTACTGCTTAAAAGTTCCTAGACACTGATCAACTTTAAAAAGTAAAATATAAATGGAAAAATGCTATACGTACATTTTGTATTAAGTTGATTATAGCATATGTGGTTTTGTTAAAAAATTGTTGAGGGATTTCCATTTCTCAAAATGCATGTTCTTTTTTAAGAGGAATGTATAGTCAAAACATGACAGTTGATGAATTCGCTGCCCTTACTAGGTGGAAGTACGTAAATGTGCTATGTGTATATAATGCCCTGTTATAAACTGGTGCCCAGGATAAAGTCCTCACTTGTGCTGAATGTTTGTGGCTGGTACTGGACCTACTACACCCCTGACCGAGATAAGTGGTTGTGTTAAACAAATAAGACCATAAATAATGATATAGCACTACTGTTTTCTCTATGTCCCCATTAGTTTCCAGGTACAGTACTTTGGATTCCCCCCACCTCCCAAAAACATTCAAACCCTGTGATTTGTGCCCTGTCTACAGTGTAGGCTCACCCTGTGCAGCGCTTTTGGAAAGCCCACTATAACTGTGGCCTGGTTAAGGAGTTGTAAAAAAAAAAATGTAACGTAAAGCTTCAGGTTTTAGATCAAGATGAAGTTTAGATTCTAGAAGCAATACAAATGTACATATGATTAACATGATCATTTGTCTTGCACACAATACAAATACAGTGGTACCTTGAAACTCAACGTCAATTGGTTCTGGGAGTGGCATTGAGTTTTAAGGTATTTTTTTCCATAAGGATGTATGGGAAACCTGTAAATGTGTTCCATGGTCCTGTGGAACTGCATATATTTTAGGCTAATGTAAAATAATGGGGTTGTTTTTGACACTTATACACTTATAAAAATAACAGATATAAAACACTAAAATACAACTGCTTTCTTATGCTTCTTAATTAGTGGAGAGAACTTATAAGCAGTAATAATTTAAAGAGGTTTAGTGTTTCTATGTCATTCTATTAATACATGAAGTTACATTAACACAGATACTGTACATGTGAAGCTTTCCGAATGGATTTGACAGTTAATCCACACAAATGCAGATTTGTTTCATTTGTTGAGTTTAAGGAAAACATTGAGTTTAAAAGTACAAATTTGTCAATGAAGGACATTGAGTTTCAAAGATTTTGATTTTAATGGACGTTGAGTTACAAGGTACCACTGTACAACAATTACAAAAGTAAAAAACATATAAAGCTCAGATTATGTGGGGAACATTTTGCTGGCATGGTTTGTATCCTTGTCCTCTTAGACAGGTCACTACAAATAACTTTAATTGGTTAAGCAGTTTTAACATTTGTTAAGTAAATGTGGACAACAAAAGCAAACTTGGAGCAGAGTTTCTACTTCCATTTACACCAATCAGCCATAACATTAAAATCACCTCCTTGTTTCAACACTCACTGTCTATTTTATCAGCTCCACTTACCATATAGGAGCACTTTGTAGTTCTACAATTACTGACTGTAGTCCATCTGTTTCTCTGCATGCTTTGTTAACCCCCTAGCATGCTGTTCTTCAATGGTCAGGACTCTCCCAGGATCACTACAGAGCAGGTATTATTTGGATGGTGGATCATTCTCAGCACTGCAGTGACACTGACATGGTGGTGGTGTGTTAGTGTGTGTTGTGCTGGTATGAGTGGATAAGACACAGCAATGTTGATGGAGTTTTTTAACACCTGCTGGACTGAGAATAGTCCACCAACCAAAAATATATCCAGCCAACAGCGCCCCGTGGTCAGCGTCCTATGACCACTGATGAAGGTCTAGAAGATGACCAACTCAAACAGCAGCAATAGATGAGCGATCGTCTCTGACTTTACATCTACAAGGTGGACCAACTAGGTAGGAGTGTCTAATAGGGTGGACAATGAGTGGACACTGTATATAAAAACTCCAGCAGTGCTGCTGTTTCTGATCCACTCATACCAGCACAACACACACTAACACACCACCACCATGTCAGTGTCACTGCAGTGCTGAAAATGATCCACCACCTAAAAAATACCTGCTCTGTGGTGGTCCTGTGGGGGTCCTGACCATTGAAGAACAGCATGAAAGGGGGCTAACAAAGCATGCAGAGAAACAGATGGACTACAGTCAGTAATTGTAGAACTACAAGGTGCTCCTATATGGTAAGTGGAGCTGATAAAATGGACAGTGAGTGTAGAAACAAGGAGGTGGTTTTAATGTTATGACTGATCAGTGTATATCACAATCACATCAAAGTACAACATTATCAACAGGACCAGTGTGTAGCTCAGTGATTAAGTCACTGTACTAGTAATCGGATGGGTGCTGGTTGTAGCCTTTTACTGTGAAGTTACTATTGTTGGACTTTGAGCAAGGCCCCTAGCCTTCAGTTGCTTACATTGTTTGAGACATAATTTTAAGTTGCTTTGGATAAGTAAAACATCAGAGCAGCTACACAAACCCCCAACAAACTAAAACAAGCCAGGAATGAGAGAACCTTGCATGATGTCTTCTTAAATCCTATACCTAATGTTTAAAAATTGTGAAACATGAGTCTGCTATTGTTTAATCCTGATGCACTGTGTGCTGGCTTCAATTTTTATTCTTGAAATTCCACAAATTCAATTAAATGTTCGGCCCCAGAGACACAGTTTTCCTAAGAACTGAATGCTGCATTCCTGCCGGCAGCAATCCTGCACTGTTTGTGAACTTCTTTTGCTGTTTGACTTCTAAATATAATGCTGTTCTAACATTGTTCTGGTAAAGCCATGTGTGGTCTTTTTAATAGAGAACATGAATGCACAAACACGCACTAAAAACTAAAGGTTCATTACTACATGCTGATATACTATCTGCACCTTCATGCATTTATTTCGAAATTGCAATCTCAAGAGGTCAAAGCAATCTTATTATTTAAAGTAATAAATAAAAATAAACATATCTAAGAACAATTTAAGGAATTTTAAAGCAATGCCATGGATTGTTGTTTTTGAAGCTGGTAACAAAACCATGGACAAATGCATAAAAGAAAACAATGCTATAGTGTTCAGTTGGCTAAATGCTGAATGCTTCAAAAGTTTTCAAAAGAAAGACATGAAAGTACATATTACCAAGGGGAAGATGCATTGTATTGCCAAACGTATGTGAACACATTCATGTTATGCTAAAATGAAATTGGTCAAATGTAATTTGGGAACCAGCAAAATACAAGTCTGTCATAAACTAGACAATGCTGTAACATGGGTGTCACTGTCCATAGTACAGCAAGATTTCAATCACTATGGGCTTAGAACTGCAATTAAAGAAAAAAATCTTACAAGGATAATACAGTTGCTAGATAACATAGAATCTAGATTTTTAGATTTGACAATATTGTGTTTTTCTTAATACTTTGTATTAAAATCAAAGGGCAAAAGGGGGAATTGCACACAAAGCAAGACATGATTTTATGAATTTATTGTGGAGGAATATGAATGGCATGCCCAGATTTCTGACCTCAACCCCATTGAATACTGTTGCATAATGCCTAGTTCACACTAGGCAAAATCGTGTAGCGTGAAAGGCGTTGCAAGCAGGTTGTGAGTGGCAGCGAGTGCTATGTCAAACCACAGCCAATGAAAGCGCAAGATACAGGGTGAGGGGAAAATTGGACGAGGAGTTGTAAAAACATGGGACAGGGGCATAATATAGTTTCTATCAGAATACATCGGCACACACACAAGCTTTACAGTTTTTGTGATCTTATCGTCCACACCAAACTCTAATACCAACAGTGCATTGCAAAAATATTAATTTACCTCCAGCTCACTACAGAATAGACGATCCCTGCTGGTCGCGTAGCCCAATCCACTCGGAGTCATTTATTTTTCCTACTTGCTTTTATGCTGCAAATCAGCACACAAACAACTTTGATCGCTCGATTATTGTTGACGTGCACTTTTGGACATGGTATTATTAAACCCCTCGTCACTTCTCTGCGTGTTTTCGTGACAAAACGTAGTTTGGGAGACCAGATAGACTCGTCTGCGATTCTTCCTGATGGTAGATCGTGTAGTGTGTAATCCCCTATCGCCAATCAGTCATGTAGTGTGAAATACACAACAACTTAAAAGACTCCCTTTTGCAAGAGATCCAGTTGTGTATTGTGAACTGTACAGCAATATGACATCTCCGAAAGTCGTGTAGTGTTAGTTGAAACGTTGATTGTGAGCCAGGCCACACAATTTATTTTTTGATTAAATGGGCCCAAATTTGCACAGGCACACATTTCAAAATCTCAAATAAAGACTTTTCAAAAGAGTGGAGGCTGTCATAAGTATTGATAAGCACTTATATTTCATAAGCACTTGGTGCAAAGCAAAAATATCCTAAACAGGACGCCAACCAATCACAGAGCTTCTGAACACCACCCTCCCAACCCCACCCAAACACACACACAGACACAGACACACACACACACACACACAGACACCACTCAGACATTGCCAATCATGTATGTGTAGATGCCTAGCCAGCCGATGGTGGCATGGCGCATTAGACCGCTGCACCACCTGAGCACCCATTTCATATTACTGTGGTCTTCAAAAAAAATGACAAACAAGCTCATGGTTGGGGATCCACATACTATTGTCCATATAGTTTATTTTATGGCCAGATTTAAAATTGTATTAGACACTTATGGAAAATTTCACCACTATCATAAAAACACCATCTGAGAAAAGATCTCTTGGTAGAATGGTAAATCAGGAATCCATCCCTGCAGTGGAGTCTAAGAATCTATTCCAAGATGCATATAAGCTGATCTGGTGTCTTGTGGATGCCCGACACCTTCCTGCTGTCCACATTAAGTTGTCTTTTTCTTTAATATGTAATATATAACCATTCTAGAAAATTGTTTAAGAGTTAAACGTGAACTAGGATTACGTCAGTTCAAAGTCAGCACTTGTTTTAAATATGCAAAATGTTAGAGTACATTTGCATGAGTATTTCCATTCTGGTGTGGTTTGGTATTTTCTAATGTTCTTGTGGGTTCTTTGCTCTTAAACATGGATGTTCATAATATCACTGACCCACCATGTAGAGACAAATAAATAAAGAACAGGACTAACCAGGTTGACTTTGATGAATCCCAGTCATTCTGAATGAAGCAGAAACATCTGGACTGAGTAAACTGAATCTCACTGTAACACATACAAAATGTTTTGCAATAAATCAGTAGTGACAGTGCTGAATTAACCCTTCATTTACAGTGATGTACAGTGTTCTCTTATAAGCGTGGTATGTACTGGCTTCCATACCGTCCCTCTTCTGTCATGTGGTACATATTATGTACTGTAGTCCAAAAACTGGCCTGTGGCTAGTGGAAGGGTTTTAACTGGAGTCTTTTTAAAAGTAAATTTTTAATATATGAAGAGATAAAAGTATTCAACCACTTTTGTTTCTGTTTTTAACCTCCAGTACATTAGTCTACTTTAAATATACAACCCCAAATCAGAAAAAGTTGGGACAGTGTGAAAAATGCAAATGAAATAAAAATACAGTGTTACTTACATTTACTGTGACTTTTATTTGATTGCAGACACTTTGAACCCAAGATATTTCATGTTTTGTCTGCTCAACTTCATTTCATTTGTTAAAATACCTCTATTCCTGCATTTCAGGCCTGCAACACATTCCAAAAAAGTTGGGTCAGGAGCAATTTAGGGCTAGTAATAAGGTGAAACTAAATAATGATGTGATACCAAACAGTTGATGTCAACAGGTGATTGTAATCATGGTTTGGTACAAAAGCAGCATCCAGGAAAGGTCTTTGATGAGCGAAGATATCTCCAGTTTGTCAACAAATGCGTGAGAAAATTATTGAAATGTTTAAAAACAATGTACCTCAAAGAAAGATTGGAAGGGATTTGCATATTTCTCCCTCTACAGTGTATATTATCATTAAACGATTCAAGAAATCGGGAGGAATTTCAGTGCGTAAAGGCCAAGGGCGCAAGCTTAAGCTGAACGCCTGTGATCTTTGATCCCTCAGACGGCACTGCACCAAGGACCGCCACTCAACAATAGCTGATATAACCACATGGGTGAGGGATTACTTTGGCAAACCTTTATCAAGCACTACAATACAGAGTTACATGCACAAATGCCACTTCAGACTTTACTGTACAAAAAAGAAGCCTTATGTTAACCATGTCCAGAAGTGGTGTCGACTTCTCTGGGCTTGGAGGCATCTAGGATGGACCATCACACAGTGGAAACGTGTATTGTGGTCAGATGAATCAGTATTCCAGGTCTTTTTTGGAAAAAATGGACGCCGTGTGCTCTTGACCAAAGACCAAAAGGACCATCCTGACTGTTATCAGCAACAAATCCAAAAGTCAGGGTCTGTCATGGTATAGGGCTGTGTCAGTGCCCTTGGCAAAGGTCATTTACACTTCTGTGATGGCAGCATTAATGCCAAAAAGTACATTGAGATCTTAGAGCAACATATGCTGCCATCATGACGTCATCTTTTCCAGGGACGTCCATGCATTTTTCAACAAGACAATGTAAAACCACATGCTGCACACATTACAAAGGCATGGCTGCGGAAGAAGAGGGTACAGGTACTGGACTGGCCTGCCTGCAGTCCTGACCTGTCCCCAATAAAGAATGTGTGGAGAATTTTTAAATGAAAAATGCCAAAACGACGACCCCGTACTGTTGCACATCTTAAGATGTGTTTGCAGGAAGAATGGGACAAAATAAAAGCTGAAACACTAAATCACTTGGTATCCTCGGTGCCAAAACGTCTTTTAAGTGTGGTGAAAAGGAATGGCAACTTTACAAAGTGGTAAATGCTTTACTGTCCCAACTTTTTTTGGAATGTGTTGCAGGTCTGAAGAGCAGGAATGGATGTTTATTAAAATATGAAATATCTCAGGTTCATCCTGTCTGCATTTAAATAAAAGTCAAAGTAAATGTAAGAAACTCTGTGTTTTTTTTATTATTTGCATTTTCCATGCTGTCCCAACTTTTTTTGATTTGGGGTTGTACATGCAATGTCTTCAAACAAGAAAAGTATATATTTATAAACATAACAAATATGAGTGGAAAATACAAACAGTTCACATATTTAAAATCTATAAATGTAATGGTTACATAATTATGGAGAAGGGACGCCATGCTGCCACTGGGGCAATCCACTCTACCAGTTAAGCTCCATCGTGAGGCCCAAAATGCTGCAAACCCAGGGACTGTTCCCAGACATCAAAAGAGTGCTGACAACCCATGTCAGCTGAACACTGGACTGGACTGAGCATTCCGGTATCACGGCTTCAGATAAAATAAAGTGTGCTGACAAGAATGAAAGGGAGAAGCTATAATATATGGGGGAAGCTTCCACCTGGAGCGAATCAGTGTTCATGAGGCACAGGTGATTGTCACTCAAGAAGGACTACTGTGCCTCTGTGTCCCATCTGCCAGCCAAAATAGGCAGCGCAGAGGGACACGACTACTAATGTGGATCAGCTGTTGAACAACAGACACCACTTTACAGAACTCATTTCCTAAGGATTGGTTCCCAACATTTCTATCTGAAATAAGTTAATAGACTAGTTTAAAAAATCTCCGGAGGCCAGAAAACACCACAATGTAAGAAGGGGGAGGGGTGATGACAAATGTCCATTGGAAAATGGTGATTGATCACTCACTCACTCACGTTCTAAGCCGCTTATCCTAATCAGGGTCGCGGGGTTGCTGGAGCCTATTTCACCCTGGACAAGGCTCCAGTAAATCGCAGGGTGGACATACACACAAATACATTCCCATCTTAACACACACACACACAAACATACACATCTAATGGTTATTTTAGTATCTCTAACTAACTTGATTGTATGTCTTTGGACTTTGGGAGGAAACAGGAGCTCCCTGAGGAAACCCACACAGACATGGGGAGAACATGCAAACTCCTAGGACCTAGAATGCTCCAAGTGGGAATCAAACCCAGGACCTTTTTGCTGTGAGGCGACAGTGATACCCACCTAGCCATCATGCCGCCAAGAATGGAAATATAACCCAAGCTGCAAATGTTTAATCCAGTGTAGAACAATACAAAAAAGAGACAATGGCAAATAAAAAGTGGCCAAAATAATAAACACAAATTAACAACTTAAGGACACACAAACATTTGTAATCCACAAAGAAAAAATGGATAGAACAGAGATAGTGCAGAAGTGAGAACTAGATTTTCCAATATGGCAGGTTGCTCCAAACATCTGCCACAAACCAGCCACTCCGAAACAGAAGAGACAGGGATCTGTCAGAACCTGCCGGCCTGGCACCAGTTGTTAGGGTAACCTCTACCCTAACAAGTGCTGCCTCACATGCATGAAGTGTTTTTATGGGTGGTTTTGCTTCGAAAAAGGAATATCACACCGCCTCTGGGGAAGTTCCATAGTGAAGCCCAAAACACTGCAAGACCGGGGTGAGTTCCTAAAAACTAAAGAAGGTTAAATGTATTTATTTAAAGAAAAATTAAAATGAAACCGCTGATCAAGCGCCAAGTCCAGCTAACTCGTTAGGGAGCGTCATCAAACTAACAGAGAAACGTAGGAAACATTTACTTTTACTTTACATTTACTTACAGAGAAATAAATCCATTCAAGTCTTTTAATATATTGATGGAATCATGTCAAACTATTTTTTATAAACACATATTAATGTTCTTCACGAGCTACAAACCTTGTTTTATAGATAATGCTTTTATTTTAATTTTATTTTAATTTATAGTTAAAATCAGTAAATCCATAATATTTTTATATTAGAGACAAGTAAGTCTATTAAACTCTAAGATAATTTATTATAATAATGTCAAACTATTTTTAATATACACTTATTAATGTCCCTCACAACCTACAAACTTTGTTTTATAAATACTGCTTTTATTTATTTATTTATTATCATGCAAGCATTTATACTTCAACAGTTGAGGTTTACAAATGAGGAATAATTAACATTACAAACTAATATATGTAGAAGGCTAAATATAATGCTCTATGATATAGAACAGCATACAAAAAAATGATGAATAAATATGAAAATGTTATTTAGCTGTTTATTTGATTTTATTGGCATAATAATAGGCCCATTGTTAACATTAACTACCCAAAGTGGGTTTCTGATTTGAAATCAAAGGTAGGTCTTAAGTTGAGCTACATGACAGTCTGGTAAGGTAAATTGATACTAGTAATGGTATATTATTAGTGTAATGCTTCAACTCTGTCAGAAAACAGTAAAATGATGTATACCCTTTATGGAGATTCAGTAAGTCACTCTTGATTATTATGCACAGCATTGATTTATCTCATTTACAAATTTTGCAGCATAATGCCAAGAAAAGAAAGGTTACAAAAGCAGAAAGAAAAGCAGCTCTCTTTTATCCTGGATTAGGCCATCTACCAGTAAAGCAAATAAGGGAGATGTATCAGTATCAGATGTTTAGTTATTAAAAAGTGTGCACAATATGGCCTTGTTTTTGCCTGTTTTTCATTTATTTATGCAATTTGATCATTTGAGTTATTTGATTAGATGTGTATTGATTGTGTTAACAACATAAATATGTAAGTTAAATATTCTACTGTTTTTTTTTTTATTTTACTAATAAGTTTGGCGATGGGTGCCCTTTTTTTTGGCTTGAGCACCTGCCCCCAAAAATGTCTGTGCACGTGCCTGCTGGCGAGAATGAAAGGAAGAAGCTAATATATACAGGGGACTTCTACTTGAAGCAAATCAACATTCATGAAACACAGGTAATTGTCAATCAAGAGGGATAGATAGATCACACACTACTGCGTCTCCGTGCCCCATCTGACTGCCAAATGTGCAACACAGAAAAATCTCTGACTTGTGGCAATGCAAAATGAGTTCCAGCTACTGAAATTCCACAATCTCCAGCTGTCACAAATGCAAGCTACTGTAGTTAATAGCATTTAGGTAGCTGGGCTGCTAATACGAGATAGCACATGGCAAGTACAATTATAAATTTAATAGAAATTATTTAACAAGAAACTTTTAAAATTGTATGTTAAACTAATTTATTTTATTTGTCTTTCTTGGCTGTTGAGGTAAGTCAAAATCATTCTATTTGTTTAAATAATAAATATTATGGCTGAGAGTACAACAGTAAAGTTTAGTTTATAAGATGTTTTTGTTTTTTTATAATAAATTTTTACCCCTTTTTCGCGCATCCAATTGTTCAATTAGCATCGCCCTGACGGAGGTGATTGAAGCTAACCCATATCCCCTCCGAAACACGAGCAGCAGCCAGATGCATCTTTGCCACCCACACATTGACGAGTTTGGCGCCACCCAGCGTTGCATGCGGAGAGACACACCCTAGGGGCACCCTCTCCCATCTCTGTATAAGCGCCTCCAATCAGCCGGCAGAGAACGCATTCGCATTCTGACAGAGAGAGACCCCATCCGGTTCTTTGTCCCACCCCCCGCATGAGCAACCGGCCAATCGTTGCTCATATAGCCACTCAGCTTCGAACCGGTAAAGCAAGGCTGGATTCGATACGACGCTTCTCAGAATCCAGCCCTGGTTGCAGCGCGTTTCTTTTTACCGCTGCGCCACCTGAGCGGCCTGTTATAAGATGTTTTTAAAATATAAAATAGCTGCACAATAAGTACCAGTCTGCTTATTAGCACAAATAGAGCCATTCTTATATTCGCCAACATTTATTTGGATCTCAGTATTTTTTGCTTCATTAACTCTAACAAGCATTCACAAATGTACACACCTAAAGCGTCTGCTTTTTGTCTTAAATAGAGAAAATACTTTTGTTTTTCTTTCAGACTGTGTTTCAGATTTGATAATATCACCACTAATGCCAAGTTCACACTACACAACTTTCCAAGTCGTCAGGTCGCTGTACAGTTCACACTACACGACTGAATCTCTTGCACTCGGGAGTGTTTCAATCAGTGTATATTTCACACTACACGACTGATCGGCGATAGGGGGTTTCACACTACACGATCCATCACCAACTGCAATCGCAGACGAGCTTCTCTGGTCTCCCAAACTACGTTTAGTCACGAGAACAAACGCGAGAAGTGACTAAAGGTTTAATGATACCACGTCCAAAAATGCACGTCAACAAGTAGCGAGCGATCAAAGTGTTTGTGGTCTGATGTGCAGCGTAAAATCAAAGAGGAAAATAAATGAATCTGAGTGGATTTGGCAACACGAACAGTATATGGCTTGTTCTGTAGTAAGTTGGAGGTTAATTAATAATTTTCAGAGCGGTAGAGAGAACAGAGTGGCGACACTCCCATAGGGAACCGTTGGAAAGGGGGCGGGACATATTTTCTGTGCAGCTTCCGGGTTGTGGAGCTCTGTATAGTTCCAAACATCCCATAGAGCCCCATTCATTTTCACTACTTATCAAGCATTTTTAGCTGTTTGTTGCTTTGTTTTAAAAAAATAATGAATTTGATGTCATTAATATACTTAATACTGTTATTGTTTAGCATTTGCTCAGCACTAAATGTTACATGTTTATCTTAATTAATAGGTGTAACTGAATTTAGCTTAGTCAGCTAAGCTAAATTATTGACACTAGAGTCTTTTCACCTAAAATTGATTAATTAAAAGTTGATTAATCAAGAGTCTTGTTACAGAAATGATAATAAAACATCAGAGCCATAATAAATCATGCTACTTTTACTTTCATTCTTAAGTACATTTGAAGGTAAATTTAGTTTAGTACTTTAGTGGAGGTAAAGAGTATTTTACTTTTACTACTACTTTTACTGGAGTAATATTTCACCTTGGATATCTCTACTTCAACTCAGCTACATGGTTTGTGTATCTTGTCCACCACTTACATTAGACAAAATGAACTAGTGCATATTAATTATGAATTAATTCATGTATTACATGTAGGAATAAATTATTACTTACTCATGAAATAAGACATGAATTAATGCTATTTCATGTACCTGCACTATAATGTTAAAGGTATTGGTACGGTAGTGTGTTTATGAATCTGTTCATTCAGTGCAGGTAAACCTTATGAATCCAGCCACATGGCTTAGTGTTTAACCAAAATGATTATTATTATGAATCCTCGGGAAAGTGAAGGGAGATTAGTTTATGTAAAAAACTAAACATAAAAAACTCTTTAATCTCTGTACTGTATATCGTCTCTACTACTTAATGATATCACATTATGTAATGTATGCTAATATAATGTACTGTGTGTTAACAAGAACGACCTATTAAGTCATTATAAACATCAATCTTCCACTTCATATACCAAATTGATATTAAAGCAGATGCAGTAAATGTAAAGGCAGGTGAAAATACCCAGAAATTGTACAAATGTTTATTATTTAATGTTTAATATTTCATTTACTGCTGCCGGTCCCATAGGAGAACATGACAGCGCCGGGTTTGTTTGGAACTATTGGAGGGTTACATGAACCACGTGACCGCGTGGCGGCGAGATCAAGGAGTGTCGCAACTCTCTCTATCTACGGCTCTGATAATTTTGTAATGCAGCGTGGGTATTACGTTTTGTAGAGGACGATCAAATCAGAAATACTGTAAAACGCGTGTGTGCCGGTGTATTCTGATATAAACTATATTAATTAAGCCTGTCCCAGTGTTTACACTCCTCTCCTGCATTTCCCCTCACGCAGTATCCTGCGTTCTCATTGGCTGTTCGACATGTCACTCATTCCCAGTCGCACATCTGAGATCAGATATCTGACGAGCTAGAAAACTCAATCCAGTCGCCAAGCGCTCGGCGAGCCGGTCGGGTCGAGTTGTTGGATAGTTCACACTTAACGACTGAGAGCCGAGTTTTGATCGCCGAGTGAACGCTGAGTTGCTCCCGACCCGGAAAATCAATCGCTGACCAGTCGCCGAGCGAAAATCAGGGCAAAAATCGTGTAGTGTGAACTAGGCATTACTGGCCAATATACATTTTTTGGTATAATTTTGAAGAATGTTTTTTAGCACATATGTTCACATATGCAGTCAGATGAATTACACACTAAGGGCTTAATATACTGTACAAACATGTTTGTGTCTAATATTAGGCCAAATCTAATAACTTTCTGTACAAAGAAATATATGTGTCCTGTATAAAACCGGTCTTAACACAGCATGTACATGGCAAAAAAATATTGTGCTTCCTGTCCTCACATATACACACACTCTTATTAGGTCTCTTTATTAGGAACACAAGTAAACTTGATCATTCATGTAATTATCCAGTTAACCAGTCATGGAGCAGTCACACAATGCAAAATAAAAATTTTAGGCAGATGGGCTACAGCAGCGCCCATCTGAACAACAGGCCAATTGTTGTTAATGTAGCCGCTTAGCCTCAGCCGGCAAGGCAGAGCTGAGACTTGATACGATTTATTCGAGATCCCAGCTCTGGTTGCAGCATGTGTATTTTACCACTGCGCCACCTGAGTGGCAAAATTTGCAATCTTTTAGGAATAAATAAATAAATATTATTAAGAGTTCTTCAAAAGGTTTTCACACTTTTTTAAAACTCTATTTATTAAGGATTTTAAAAACAAATAACATCACTGTTCTACATAGTCACCTTCCGATGCATTTTTCCAAGCATCGTACCAACTTTTTAATGCCATCAGCAAAAAATTCCACTGATGCACTGCTGCTTTCACATCATTATCACATGAAAATCTTCTTTCCCTTAAAGCTTCTTTGAGTGCCCAAAATTGTAGAAATCAGATGGTGCTAAATCCGGACTATAAGCTCTCTCTCAGTCTCTCAGACACGACCAATTACTACTCCTCCCACCCTCACTGTTTCCAACAAAAATATTAAAGTGCAGAAACTTTTTGAAGATCCGTCGTTCATATTCATTTTGGGTTGTGGAAACCCCTCATATATAAATATTTTGTATTTGTGAGGGTTTAAAATCCTCTGTGAAAAGAGGGCAGTGGTAGCTCAGAGGTTAGGGCAAGTGAATGGTTTAGGATTACGACCCCAGCTTCCAAACTAGTTGGAACCTGCCAAAAGAAGAACGTCAGTCTATATTTGTCTTTATATTTGATGATAAAGACATACATATTCTATTGCATTACTATAATTGATTATGATTTTTTTTATTTTTCATAGGGAAAACCATGAAGGCCGTGCTACAGCTTATTGAGAAATTGCAGCCTTAAACCATTGAAGTTGCAGGGTGAGAAATAAGCAAATTCATTTACATCAGGTAGCAGTTTGTTTATTTCTTAAACCCACCTCCCAAAACGTATAATGATAATTGGTAGAAAGTTAAGCCAACTTTGCATCTACTGGTGATTTGTTGCCTTATTAATATTATCCTATTTTGTTTTTATTGCAGAATGACACACAAATGTGTCCTTGTGGCAAAACAAGGTTCATAAATACATGGTTTGACACATGTATATAGTGAGGAGGAACTTCTGTGGCTTGCACAGTCCTGATCTTAACCCCACTGAACACCTCTGGGATGAAGTGAAATATTGATTAACAGTCAGGTATTCTTATCTAATGCCAATGTTTGACCTTACAAATGCTCTTGTATTAAAAAAGCATAGACTTCGACTGACACACTCCATAATGTTGTGGAAAGCCTTGTCATTAGAGTGGAGGCTGCTATAACTGTGTGTGTGTATTGTGTGTGTGTGTGTGTGTGTACAGTGTATCACAAAAGTGAGTACACCCCTCACATTTCTGCAGATATTTAAGTATATCTTTTCATGGGACAACACTGACAAAATGACACTTTGACACAATGAAAAGTAGTCTGTGTGCAGCTTATATAACAGTGTAAATTTATTCTTCCCTCAAAATAACTCAATATACAGCCATTAATGTCTAAACCACCAGCAACAAAAGTGAGTACACCCCTTAGTGAAAGTTCCTGAAGTGTCAATATTTTGTGTGGCCACCATTATTTCCCAGAACTGCCTTAACTCTGCTGGGCATGGAGTTTACCAGAGCTTCACAGGTTGCCACTGGAATGCTTTTCCACTCCTCCATGACGACATCACGGAGCTGGCGGATATTCGAGACTTTGCACTCCTCCACCTTCCGCTTGAGGATGCCCCAAAGATGTTCTATTGGGTTTAGGTCTGGAGACATGCTTGGCCAGTCCATCACCTTTACCCTCAGCCTCTTCAATAAAGCAGTGGTCGTCTTAGAGGTGTGTTTGGGGTCATTATCATGCTGGAACACTGCCCTGCGACCCAGTTTCCGGAGGGAGGGGATCATGCTCTGCTTCAGTATTTCACAGTACATATTAGAGTTCATGTGTCCCTCAATGAAATGTAACTCCCCAACACCTGCTGCACTCATGCAGCCCCAGACCATGGCATTCCCACCACCATGCTTGACTGTAGGCATGACACACTTATCTTTGTACTCCTCACCTGATTGCCGCCACACATGCTTGAGACCATCTGAACCAAACAAATTAATCTTGGTCTCATCAGACCATAGGACATGGTTCCAGTAATCCATGTCCTTTGTTGACATGTCTTCAGCAAACTGTTTGCGGGCTTTCTTGTGTAGAGACTTCAGAAGAGGCTTCCTTCTGGGGTGACAGCCATGCAGACCAATATGATGTAGTGTGCGGCGTATGGTCTGAGCACTGACAGGC
This sequence comes from Trichomycterus rosablanca, assembly GCF_030014385.1. Taxonomy (NCBI): domain Eukaryota; kingdom Metazoa; phylum Chordata; class Actinopteri; order Siluriformes; family Trichomycteridae; genus Trichomycterus; species Trichomycterus rosablanca. The sequence continues at coordinate 25,842,370 of NC_085990.1, read as the reverse complement.
TGACCCCCCACCTTTTCAATCTCTGCAGCAATGCTGACAGCACTCCTGCGCCTATCTTTCAAAGACAGCAGTTGGATGTGACGCTGAGCACGTGCACTCAGCTTCTTTGGACGACCAACGCGAGGTCTGTTCTGAGTGGACCCTGCTCTTTTAAAATGCTGGATGATCTTGGCCACTGTGCTGCAGCTCAGTTTCAGGGTGTTGGCAATCTTCTTGTAGCCTTGGCCATCTTCATGTAGCGCAACAATTCGTCTTTTAAGATCCTCAGAGAGTTCTTTGCCATGAGGTGCCATGTTGGAACTTTCAGTGACCAGTATGAGAGAGTGTGAGAGCTGTACTACTAAATTGAACACACCTGCTCCCTATGCACACCTGAGACCTAGTAACACTAACAAATCACATGACATTTTGGAGGGAAAATGACAAGCAGTGCTCAATTTGGACATTTAGGGGTGTAGTCTCTTAGGGGTGTACTCACTTTTGTTGCCGGTGGTTTAGACATTAATGGCTGTATATTGAGTTATTTTGAGGGAAGAATAAATTTACACTGTTATATAAGCTGCACACAGACTACTTTTCATTGTGTCAAAGTGTCATTTTGTCAGTGTTGTCCCATGAAAAGATATACTTAAATATCTGCAGAAATGTGAGGGGTGTACTCACTTTTGTGATACACTGTATGTGTGTGTTTTTAAAGATCATGTTCATAATCATTTTTTAATCATATCATATATCTAAAAATATCTAAAATTATTTAAAATATCTAAAATTATATCTTTAACCCCAAATCAGAAAAAAATTGGGACAGTATGGAAAATGCAAATAATAAAAAAAAAATTTTTACAATGACTTCGACTTTTATTTGATTGCAGACAGGATGAACCTGAGATATTTCATGTTTTGTCTGGTCATCTTCATTTCATTTATAAATAAACATCCATTCCTGGAATGCTGATTCATCTGACCACAATACACATTTCCACTGTGTGATGGTCCATCCTAGATGCCTTACAGCCCAGAGAAGTCAAGACTTAAGTGGCATTTGTGCATGTAACTCTGTATTGTAGTGCCTGACAAAAGTTTGCCAAAGTAATCCCTCACCCATGTGGTTATATCAGCTATTGTTGAGTGGCGGTTCTTGATGCAGTACTGTCTGAGGGATCGAAGATCATGGGCGTTCAACTTAAGCTTGCGCTCTTGACCTTTACGCACTGAAATTCCTCCAGATTCCTTGAATCATTTAATGATATTATGCACTGTAGAGGAAGAAATATGCAAATCCCTTGCAATCTTTCTTTAAGGTTCATTGTTTTTAAACATTTCAATAATTTTCTCACACATTTGTTGACAAACTGGAGATCCTCTGATCATCTTTACTCATCAAACACTCAGCCTTTCTTGGATGCTGCTTTTGTACCAAACCATGAGTACAATCACCTGTTAACATCACCTGTTTGGAATCACATCATTATTTAGTTTTTCACCTTATTACCAGCCCTAAATTGCCCCCGTCTCAATGTATATTAACAGAAATGAAATGAAGTTGAGCAGATAAAACATGAAATATCTTGGGTTTATCCTGTCTGCAATCAAATAAAAGTCAAAGTAAATGTAAGAAACACTTTTGTAAATTATCTAAAATGATCTAAAATATCTTTAAAAAAAAGGTACCTAAATGGACTTTTGACCTGTTTGGGGTGTCTCCTGTCCTTCATCCAATTAATTATTATTATTATTTATCATTATTATTATCATTATTATTATCATTAACAGCAACCAGATCAATAATAATAATGAAGACAATGTTACACCCCCTGTTGATATTTTTTTATACTTTCCACCTCATATTATATTCAAATAATTATCACTTAATGATTACACAGATTGAACTGCGTTATTTCTATTTTTACATGTGCAGATTTGTAATTCCCAATTATTTTGTCAACTGATAAGCATTGGACTACAACGAATACTTCAGTAATCTTAATGTTTACTGAGGTCTTTACGTGCCCATCCCTACAATCTGTATGGTGTGTATCAGAGACTCAGATTCAGAGAGAAACCAGGGAGAGGCAGAGAAGCTCCACAACCTAGCTCCAGCTTTCCATAGGAAAATTCATTCATTTCCTGTTTTCACAGGTGATCTCATGTGATGATGTCAGTATACAAATTAGCAGGTCAAAGTCTGTGCTTGTTGTATTCTAATTGCTTCACACAGGCAATTAGAATACCCAGAACCCTGTTGCAACAGTACAGTCTGGTCAGACAAAAAAAATAAAATAATAATGAACTACAGATATGAGACATCCATGGTAAAACACTGTCTGTTGTATCATCACATTTTTATACTTCTTTTTAAACAGTTCGCTGAACCAAACAACCACAATTATTTCAGATGTATAACTGTTTTCTACGTAATTCTTCTCCTCTGGAATCTGACCTGTGTTTGAGAAGATAATTGTTGTTAGTGTCCATCTGTAGCTGCTTATCTCGGATCTTAAATGAGTTCTGTAGAAAACTATTTGCCTGAACACGAGGTTGTAAGATAAAAGTACTCCCAGGCCTGATGTGACCTCCAAAATCCTTGCACATGCACATCTAGTAGTAGAACCCATGACCCAGATAAATGTATATGTTTAATACAGTGAATTAAACTTAAATAGATGATTTTAACTTAAACTTTATTAAACACCAAACTTTACCAAAACACACCACCATTCACCATAAATACCAAAATTCACCAAACCAACCTTTCTTTATTAAACACCAACAATTTTCTACAGAACACTGAATCTGCCAACACATCATTATTCTTGATTAAATACCAACCTTAAGGGCACTTGGGTGGTGCAGCAGTCTAATACATTAGCTCACTACAGTTAGCTCTGTGCATGTCCTGCTTTTTCCATTAAACATTTACTAACACACACTATTATTCACCAACATACACCATTTTTTCCCCTTAAATACCAATATCGACTACTGACATGTTCTTTTAAACAGTAACATTTAGGCACCCAGGTGGCACAGCGGGATATTCCGCTAGCACACCAGCGCTGGCATTCTGAACTCCTCAATTCGAAACTCAGCGTTGCCACCAGTCGGCTGTGCGCCATCTAGCAGGCATAATTGGCAGTGCCTGCAGCAGACATGGTTCTGCTATGGCAGGATGACCGGACTATGTGGGTGGGGTCTTCAAACGCTGTGTAAGAACCCTGATTGGCAGATAGAGAGGCACCTGTGCAGAGTGCATAGGTAAAAAGGGTTACCAACATTATTAAACACAAATATTTACATAAAACACTATACCTTTACAAATCACAAATCACTTTTATTGTCATGTCACATTAACACAGGTGTGAAAGGTGAGTGAAAATCTTGGTTGCATAGTCCCTCACAGTTTTAACACACATTAAATACAAAACACACATTTGCTTACATAAATCTTACATAAAACTAGCACCATCTGTTCAATATATACATGTAAAGCTATGAATGTACAGATATACTGTCCGTTAATGTAAATGTTTTAAGTATTATTCCGGCATGTAACGTTTTAATTTAGAATTAGAATTATTTTATAATGGCCAGATGTGCAGGTATTGTACAAAATAAGTAATGTGTATCAAGTCATGTCAAATTCGTTTTTATAGCGCTTTTTATAATGAACACTGTCTCAAATCAACTTTACAGAATCCAGGACCAACAGACCAAAAACCCCTATTGAGCAAGCTGAGGTCGACAGTGGCAAGGAAAAACTCCCTGAAAATTACAGGAAGAAACCTTGAGAGGAACCAGACTTAGCAGGGACCCCCATCCTTCTCGGGTGGCCTGGAGGAGTTCTTCATTGTTTAGTCCAGTCTGTGAAAAAGTCCGTTGTAAGTTCTGGACATTTTGGCACTTTACCATCAGACAACAACATTCACCACCATATACCAACACTCATCATTAAACAAATGTTTTCAGGTACACACTATCATTTACTAACACACATTCATTCTTTATTAAATACCAACATTTACAACTTAACATCAGCCTTTACAATCAAATACCAATACTCACTATTAAATACCAACATTTACCATCAAATACCGAGTCACTGTCATACCCCAACATTCATTATGAATCACCAATATGTACAAATACCAAATGTCACTGTGAAACACCAACATTCAACATTATCATGACAACCCAAATAAACCAGTGTGAGTCACAAACACCTGTTTGTTTATGGTTTAAGGTAGGTCACACACACAATACTCAATGAGTTAGACAGGATGGGAGCATTACATAAACACCAGAACTCACCAGCTATCATAAGTAGGTAGCAGAGAAAACAGTGATCCTCTTAATCGGTGCTATAATGCTGATTAAATGAACAGACCAAATCATGAGTGATAAAAAGGCAATGTGGTTTCAGTTAAGATTATTAAATTCATACATCAAAACCTCTGAACCTATTAACAGGATTGAGGGTGGATGCTAGAAACACATACAAAAACAGTGTCATTTTGTGTCAACATGTGGACACAATGTTCTTTTGACTGGCACAATTTGCCACAGACACACTGGGTGGGGTAGGGCTCTGGGCTATTAATTAGAAGGTTTATGGTTTGACCCATATGATTTGAAAGGTGGATTGGCTGCTTAAAAATGCAAAAAGGGTGAAGGAAATGTGTAAGTGTATATTACTCTGTGATGGATTGGCTCCCTTGAGTTTTCAGATGATGCTGGATTGACCATGACCCTAAGCAAAATAATATGGTAGGTGAAAATAAAAACAATGTATGAATATATATTTGAGTGGACTAAATAATAAGTGCTGTAAACACATATACTGTAAAGGAATGAATTTATACCAGTGACTGGAGGAGCAGCTCCACCATATAGAAGCACTTTGTAGTTCTACAATTACTGACTGTAGTCCATCTGTTTCTCAACATGTTTTTTAGCCCCCTTTCATGCTGTTCTTCAATGGTCAGAACTCTCCCAGGACCAGTACAGAGCAAGTATTATTTGGGTGGTGGGTCATTCTCAGCACTGCAGTGACACAGACATGGTGGTGGTGTGTTAGTGTGTGTTGTGCTGGTATAAGTGGATAAGACACAGCAGTGCTGCTGGAGTTTTTAAACCCCTTACTGAGAATAGTCCACCAACCAAAAATATCCAGCCAACAGCGCCCAGTGGGCAGCGTCCTGTGACCACTGATGAAGGTCTAGAAGATGACCAACTCAAACAGCAGCAATAGATGACCGATCATCTCTGACTTTACATCTACAAGGTTGACCAACCAGGTAGGAGTGTGGACAGTGAGTGGACACGATATTTAAAAACTCCAACAGTGCTGCTGTGTCTGATCCACTCATACCAGCACAACACACACTAACACACCACCACCATGTCAGTGTCACTGCAGGGCTAAGAAAGATCCACCACCCAAATAATACCTACTCTGTGGGGGTCCTGTGGGGGTCCCGACCACTGAAGAACAGGGTGAAAGCAGGCTAAAAAGGTATGTATAGAAACAGATGGACTACAGTCAGTAATTGTAGAACTACAAAGTGCTTCTATATGGTAAGTGGAGCTGATAAAATGGACAGTGAGTGTAGAAACAAGGAGGTGGTTTTAATGTTATGGCTGATCAGAGTGAGTAGGACATCTTAATATGAAGAAGACAAAAGTCATGACAACAGAAAAGACGAATTACCCTGAATGGAAAAGATGTGAAAGTGGTGGACAACTTTTTCCTACTTGAATCAATTGTTAACATCAAGAGATTAAATACCACCCAGATGAGAGAACAAGAAAAGCTATTCAGATGTAAAGATTTGTCTTTCCACAAAGAAATATCAGAATTGTCCAGACTAAGGTTTTCTCTGTTGTTCCTTATGAATGAACGAGTTGAACTGCTGACCTTCTATGACAACATGATTTCGGAAACTCTTATTTGCATGGTTTACACTTATTTACATGTAAAGGTATTAGAGTGAGTTGCAAAGCAGCCTGCATTTCCATTTCCTGTTGCTAAGCTACAGTACTGTATGACCTACAGCCATCATGGCCTGTGACGCTGAGGGACATGCTGGCCACAGAGTGGAGCAGCTTTTTTGACAGCTACAACAAAATACATATAAGATAGGAAGGGAGGGGAGGGGCAAATGCCCATGAGCTGTCTTTTAGCGGCACATTTCAAACAGGTGGAAGGGAAGAAGGAGGGGGACAACACCTATTAACAAGGGTGTAGAAACAGGCAGGGTGGTCAAGGTCTTTTCTGTGTGGAGTTTGCATGTTCCTCCCCATGTCTGCTTGGGTTTTCTTCAGAAGTTCCGGTTTCCTCCCACAGTCCAAAAACATGCAGTCAGGTTAATTGGAGACACTGAATTGCCCTATAGCTGAATGGGTGTGTGTATGTGTGTGTGTATGTGTGTCTGCCCTGCAATGGACTGGCGCCCCATCCAGGGTGTTATTTACTGACATTTAGCTCTTTTAAAAAATCCCAACAACACTGCGGCACCTGCCACACTCACACCAGAACAACACACACTATCATGTCATTACGATGGTTGCATCATTGCAGTGCTAAGAATGATCCACAACCCACAGTGACAGTGAGCAACAGATAGGCTACAGTCAGGTGATGATTAAGGTAATGGCCTAGTAATTGGAAAGTTGCTGGTTTAAGCCCTACCACCACCAAGTTGACACTGTTGGGTCCCTGGGAGAGGCTAATAACCCTCATGAATGGCACTGCAGTGGATTGGTGCCTGCACAGTGTTTCTCAGTTAAACCAGGCCCACTGTGTCCCTGACCAGGATAAAGTGGTTGATGAAAAAAAATAAGTGTGGAATGTTTGCACTGGTATGGACCCTGGCACTGGCTGTATGATAAACACGCACACACATCACTAACACATACACTGATCAGCCATAACATTAAAACCACCTCCTTGTTTCTACACTCACTGTTCATTTTATCAGCTCCACTTACCATATAGAAGCACTTTGTAGTTCTACAATTACTGACTGTAGTCCATCTGTTTCTCTGTATGCTTTGTTAGCCCCCTTTCATGCTGTTCTTCAGTGGTCAGGACTCTCCCAGGACCACTACAGAGTAGGTAGTATTAAGGTGGTGGGTCATTCTCAGCACTGCAGTGACACTGACATTGTCGTGGTGTGCCAGTGTGTGTTGTGCTGGTATGAGTGGATCAGACACAGCAGCTCTGATTGAGTTTTTAAACATCTCAATGTCACTGCTGGACTAAGAATAGTCCACCAACCAAAAATATCCACCCAACAACGCCCTGTGGGCAGCATCCTGTGACCACCGATGAAGGTCTACAAGATGACCAACTCAAACAGCAGCAATAGATGAGCGACAAGTTGGACCAACTAGGTAGGAGTGTCTAATAGAGTGGACAGTGAGTGGACACGGTATTTAAAAACTCCAGCAGCACTGATGTGTCTGATCCACTTATACCAGCACAACACACACTAACACACCACCACGTCAATGTCACTGCAGTGCTGAGAATGATCCACCACCTAAATAATACCTGCTCTGTGGTGGTCCTGATCATTAAAGAACAGGGTGAAAGCAGGCTAAAAAAGTATGTAGAGAAACAGATGGATTACAGTCAGTAATTGTAGAACTACAAAGTGCTTCTATATGGTACAGTGGGGCCAAAAAGTATTTAGTCAGCCACTGATTGTGCAGGTTCTCCTACTTAGAAGGATGAGAGAGGTCTGTAATTTTCATCATAGGTACACTTCAACTATAAGAGACAAAATGAGAAAAAAAAAATCCAGGAAATCACATTGTAGGATTTTTAAAGAATTTATTTGTAAATTATGGTGGAAAATAAGTATTTGGTCAATATCAACTCAATACTTTGTAACATAACCTTTGTTGGCAATGACAGAGGTCAAACGTTTCCTGTAAGTCTTCACCAGGTTTGCACACACTGTAGCTGGTATTTTGGCCCATTCCTCCATGCAGATCTCCTCTAGAGCAGTGATGTTTTGGGGCAACACGGACTTTCAACTCCCTCCACAAGTTTTCTATGGGGTTGAGGTCTGGAGACTGGCTAGGCCACTCCAGGACCTTTAAATGCTTTTTACAGAGCCACTCCTTCGTTGTTGGTGTGTTTGGAATCATTTTCATGCTAGAAGACCCAGCCACATTCCATCTTCAATGCTCTCACTGATGGAGGGAGGTTTTGGCTTAAAATCTCACGATATATGGCCCCGTTCATTCTTCCCTTAACACGGATCAGTCGTCCTGTCCCCTTTGCAGAAAAACTACCACAAATCATGATGTTTCCACCCCCATGCTTCACAGTAGGTATGGTGCAACTCAGCATTCTGCTTCCTCCAAACACGACGAATTGAGTTTTTACCAAAAAGTTCCATTTTGGTTTCATCTGACCACATGATATTCTCCCAATCCTCTTCTGGATCATCCATATGCTCTCTGGCAAACTTCAGACGGGCCTGGACATGTACTGGCTTAAGCAGGGGGACACGCCTGGCACTGCAGGATTTGAGTCCCTCTCGGCGTAGTGTGTTACTGATGGTAGCCTTTGTTACTTTGGTCCCAGCTCTCTGCAGGTCATTCATCAGGTCCCTCCGTGTAGTTCTGGCATTTTTGCTCACTGTTCTCATGATTATTTTGACCCCACGGGATGAGCCCCAGTTCGAGGGAGATTATCAATGGTCTTGTATGTCTTCCATTTTCTTACAATTGCTCCCACAGTTGATTTATTCACACCAACCTGCTTGCCTATTTTAAATTCACTCTTCCCAGACTGGTGCAGGTCTACAATTTTCTTTGGTCTTGGCCATGGTTGAGTTTGGAGTCTGACTGTTTGAGGCTGTGGACAGGTGTCTTTTATACAGATAACGAGGTCAAACAGGTGCCATTAATACAGGTAACGAGTGGAGGACAGAAGAGCTTCTTAAAGAAGAAGTTACAGGTCTGTGAGAGCCAGAAATCTTGCTTGTTTGTTATTGACCAAATACTTATTTTCCACCATAATTTACAAATAAATTCTTTAAAAATCCTGCAATGTGATTTCCTGGATTTTTTTTCTCATTTTGTCTCTCATAGTTGAAGTGTACCTATGATGAAAATTACAGACCTCTCTCATCTTTCTAAGTAGGAGAACCTGCACAATCAGTGGCTGACTAAATACTTTTTGGCCCTAAGTGGAGCTGATAAAATGGACAGTGAGTGTAGAAACAAGGAGGTGGTTTTAATGTTGTGGCTGATCAGTGTATATCACAATACATATCACTGACATACTCATGTGTTCTAATATAGAAAATTAAGTGGTAGATAAATAACAGTAAAATAATTAAACAACATTTAAGATTTACAACAAAATGTACAGTGGATTCAGAAAGTTTTCAGACCCCCTGATTTTCTACTCACTTCTTTGTGTTATGGTTTGGTTTTAATCACTTATTTACCCAGAATGACAAAATAAAAATGTTTTTGAAAATTAATTACAAATTAAAAACTGAAATGTCCACTTTAGCATGTTGATGTCTATTAATTCATGAACTTTTTACGATTCAGATTCATGGGTGAACATAGCTATTTGACTGCACACTTGTTAACTGGCTCTCACATTAAAATATTGAGTTGCTCTTCTTATACGGTACAGTTCCAGATGGGTGGTGGTAGGTGTTCTGTATGAAAAGACTCTCGTATAATTGATGCAGGAAGAACAGAGGTCTCAGCACAGCAGAGACGATGTATATGTACCAAAGAAAAGCCTGCTCTCTTGCACTTCAGGCAGGGGTAACAAAGACAGCCTTTGTAGTCTTGCCTCAGTCTCCCTGTTCTTTATCGGATGTCAGCACTTAGGAATGGTTAACTTACCTGTCCGATAAGTGCTTTGCACCCCCTTGGGAACATGGCTTCCATTGTCCTATAGACCCTCCTGAGATCTGGATAAGACCAGGAGAGACAAAATGTCAGATTTCTTACAGTATGTATACTCCATATGGTGCACTACTGAGTGAGGAAAAGTATCCACTACATGTAGAGTATGGACAGACAAAAAGGCAACCTGCTTACCTCCTGCCTAAATAGACCCAGGTACCCAAGCTGTCAAGACATGCTCAAGAGCAACTGGCTGGTATAAAATTAGCATCAGGCTGATATCCTAAAGTATAGATTTATGTTTCCATTCTAATTCAACTTCTATTTGAATGGACACCCCAAAAATATGTTTTTATGTTGATGAGGAGGCATGGTGTTCCTGCTTAGTAGTGTTGGTGCAGCATAGCAACATTGGTTCCGAGGACCATGGTTTGATGTTTGCCTTTGATTACTGTCTCTGATAAGTTAATAATGTTGTTCTTTAGTCCTTGTAGGTTTTCTCCAAGTACTCGGGTGTATTCATGCTCTATAATGGTTTGGTGCCCTGTCAAATTGTGTACTAGTATTGCTTAATATTACATGGAAACTGTGAAGTACCTCTCCACCAGTCATCCTCCAAGAAAGCAGTTGAGGGCTAAAAGAATTCCTAAAAGAATGCTCCAACCACTAACCAGATTTCTTTATAATGAAATTTATTCTGGAGGTAAATAGAAATTTAAATTTGAAGAATTAGAAATAGGAATATTATGAAGTCCTTAAAAAGATTATATTGTTGCCTAGACTCTTCCCCACCCTTGAATATAAATTTACAGCATTTAGCAGACAATTTATCCAAACTGAATTACATTTGTGACCAAGCACAATCAAAATTGAGGGTTAAGGGCCTTGCTTAAGGACCCAACAGGGTCAACCTTGACAAAACAACAGGGGCCTGGTGACATATCCAACACGGTGCATCACATACCTATCCACCCAGTTGAAGGGTGCTGTGTGGCACTAATACTGACTAAATGTTAAATCATTTTATTGTCTCAGTACAGGGCGGCATGGTGGCTCAGTGGGTAGCACTGTCACGTCACAGCAAGAAGGTCCTGGGTTCGATCCCCAGGTAGGGTGGTCCGGGTCCTTTCTGTGTGGAGTTTGCATGTTCTCCCCTTGTCTGCTTGGGTTTCCTCCAGGAGCTGCTGGGAGTTGCTGCACTCACACTACTGAGTTGTTTTGGCACCAATGATACCAAGCATTGAGGTGTTATCTTCCCATTCTTCTAGCAAACATGTCTTAAAGTGTGCAAAAGTATGTGGTTGTCATTGTTGTATTTTTTATTTATCTTTAACAGGACTGCAGGCAGGCCAGTCTAGTACTAGTACCCCCTTCCTTGCAGCCATGTTTTTGTAATGTGTGCAGCATTTGGTTTTGCATTTGTCTTGAAAAAAAGTGCATGGATGTCCCTATCCTGAAGGCAGCATATATTGCTCTTAAATCTCAATGTACTTTTCTGCATTATTGCTACCATCACAGAAGTGTAAACTACCTTTTCCAAGGACACTGACACATCTCCATAACATAATAGACCCTAACTTTTGGCATTCATTACCTCCAAAAAAAGATCTGGAATACTGGTTGGTTTGACCACAATATGTTTCCAGTGGTGTATAAAGTATATACGTACATAACCTATATAAGTATTCTAACAGAAATTTACTTTGATAGAAGTAAAAGTCACCTTTTAAAATATTACTTGAGTAAAAGTCTTGAACTATCTGATGTTTAATGTACTTAAGTATCAAAAGTAATTTTCTAATATTAAATGCACTTAAGTATTGAAAGTAGAAGTACAAGTTAATGCTGTTTATAGAAACACAAGCGATCAGAATGTTGAAAAATATGAAGATTGTTCTTTTAAGCATGTAAACCACCTTAACAATGGAACCTACCCTATACCTAAAGAAAAAATGAGGTCTTCACAACATAAGTACATGTCTGGTAAGATACTTGTACTTATACTTTATACACCACTGTATGTTTCCAATGTATGATTGTCCATTCCACATGTCTCAGAACCCAGATAACTTGATGCTGCATCTGGGCATGGTTAACATAAGGCTTCTTTTTGCACAGTAAAGTTTAAACCATCTGTATTGTATTGCTTGACAAAGGTTTGTCAAAATAATCCCCCTGCCCATGTGGTTATATCAGCTATTGATAAACAATGGTTCTTTATACAGTACCGTCTAATGGATCGGAGATCACAAGTGTTCAGCTTGGGCTTACCCTTTGTGCACTGAAATTCCTTTTATGAAAGGCATTCTCAAAGAAGTTTCAAAGAATCCTGTCAAAGCTGCAAAGGGAAAAGATGGATGCCTCCATATTGAGTTAATGTTCATGGTTTTGGAACCAATCAGCTTATGATCAGGTGTCCAAATACAAGTGGCTATAGAATTACTACATGTGCTGGTTTCATATCTTAGTAAATGGGGGTGCACATACAAAAGCAGTTAAATCTGCAATTATTTTTGGAAACCTTGCACAGACCCTTCAGACAATAGCTGAACTAAAGCCCCACCCCCCCTCCCCCTCCCCAGGAGCTGAGACCCAGGGCTTTTTTCAGATCAGGTCACAAGAGTCCCCTCTATTGTCTCTGATCCATTGTGCCATGAAGAGGCAGCCGAGCACAACACAGGCTTTCTTTGTCCTTGTCCAGATGAGCTGTAAACTCTCTTCTTCTTCATGCATTCTTCAGCTCCGCCTGGCATTCGTATCCACACCTTCTTTACCCACTCTCGCAGTCCCTGAAACCCTTGTTTTAATTATATTTACTTTGTTATAAAAAAACCCTTTCACATCTTTTTTTTAATTGTTGCTTTGCAATTGCTATTTTCACAATAAGTAATTAAGAAAATGAAGACTTGATTAAACTGTTATTATATTAATACAACCTAAACTTCATAAATGTCCATAATTAAATTATCTGAATCACTCGTGTGGTCTCGTGTGGTCAAATCTCAGTAGCCTACGCCAGCTGAGATCTGGGTTCAAATCTCAGTGGTGCTTTTTGCTGGCACATTTATGTAATTAAAACTTATGTTTTGTTTGATAATACATCAAATCTACTAACAGCCAATAAAATAATAATTTATAATAATAGTAATAATAAAAATAGGGGAAACAAAATGGACGCAAAGTGAGAATATACCATGAACAGAGCATAACTCATAAACATCTAGGGATTAAAAGTAAAAAGTAAAAAATGCTAAACCTTTTAAAGACAGTGAATGAAGGCAATGATAGAACCCAGGTTCCCAGTTTTTTTAAGCTGTACTGCACCCATAATAACAAAAAATTATAATATTAATAATAATAATGTGGTGAGGAGCAGGGGGACACTCACTCTCTCACACCTGGAGCATTTTGGAGTAGCCAGTCTAACCTAAACTAATTTTTGAAAGGTGGAAACAAACTTAGATTAGAAGCAAGGATTAAAAACCAAGACATCAGGCTTGTAATGTTATTATTATGTTAAATTACTCAGGTGGGACCCAGTTGTTGAGGCAGATGCCTTATCCATTATGTCAACCATGTCCCTCTTATTAATGTATGTCACACTCCAGATTTCTTACCTAATTTGACCAGGGGTGTCAAAACTTTACATAAGCCTGTAATAAAACTAAAATCAAGATATATCAGCACAAGGACATCATCAACAACAACAACAACAACAATAATAATAATGCAAAACCACCACATTATAAATAATAATGGTACAATTGAAGCAAAAAGTTGATGCTGTAAAACATAATGCTTTCAATATAGCATATGCAGTAATTAGCAGGTACTGACTAATAAACTGTTTCCTTTAACCTTCCTGTTATGTTCGTTTTTCGTAAGTTTGACCCAGGGCATGTTTAATTATCCAAAAGTGTCAGAAACCAAAAAATCCCAATAATCATTGTTTATATCTCATTATTAACTCCTTCTGCTTGGCTTAATAAGTTAAATCAATGAAGTTTCATACCAAAAAATACTTTAACTATATCTTTTTATATTTTTAAACATTAAGGCGGGTGATTTGACCCGTAAACATAACAGGAGGGTTAAATAAGAAGGTAGGTGGTGGATTTTACATCAGAGGTACATTAAATAGGGGTAGCATTTTGGTGAGACCTTGGTTCGCTCCTCAACAGTAACAGGTGTTTGGTATGTTCGCTCTGCAAATGTGTGGCTTTTCTTCCACCAAAAAACATGTGAAAGGTAAATTGGAAGCAAGTGAGAGGGTGATTGTCTGTAATGGAATGACACCCAGTCCTGGATCTTTTTAGTGCCCAATGTTTCCAGGTGGTGCTGGATCAATTGTGGCCCTGATCAGAAAAGTGTTCATTAAAATGAATGATTAAATAAAAAAAAAATAGATAAAGAGATGCGTTGTGAAGAAGCGGCTAGTAGAATGGGTAAAGAACAACATAAGGGACATGATACATAATGGCCTGTACTTTTTTGAAACATGCAGAAGGAGAATTTACTGCTTTAAATTGCCCTAGCTGTGAGTGTGAATGAGTGAATGTATGAATGATTGAGTAAGGAATGGATAGGCAGCTCTGTCCAGGCTGTGTTATAGAAGACACTGATGGACCACGCCTATGTGAAGAGGAGGCTGATTGGTTGATCGGTGTGTGCATTATTCTGATTTACAAATAGGGGGCATCGTTTGACTGTTTGCGCTATGTCGGACCGCACTGTAGAAGTGCGCCTTATTTCCACCGTTCAGTCAGTAATCACAAACGCGTAGCTGCGATTCTCACCCACATTTATCCCGTTTTTCCTTCAGTTCAGAACAAGCGTGTGCTGGAATTTACACTGGAATAAGACGGAACACTTTTATGGAATAACTGGATTTATGCATTAACTTGAATGTTTATGGAATAAAGCGATGATGGATTAATTCTGTGCGCACTTTCTGGTCGGAGCGGAGAGCGTATGTGATCGTGCAGCAACCAGAAGCCATGCATTTCACTCCGGGTTCAGTCTGTACCCTTTCTAACAGGTATGACAATCTACTGATCTGTGGCCTTATTCTTTTTTTTTTCTTTTTTCTTATTTTGTAGAAAGAATGCACATTAATGTAGCCACTGTCTTATTAAAAGGATTTATGTTTTGGTAAGGTTCAGGATCTCTGTACCATTGAGATTAGGGATGTGCCAATGCCAAAACAAGCGCAATTGCGTGAGTCTTAATTAATTCGTCTATAGGTGCAATTTTCCATTTGTGTTATACTTTATAAAAGTAACTAATAAGCAGTAGTGCACATTAGTGTAAGAGCAGTGCGTTCTGATCATTACCTAATTGAATGGGAAAGGGACACGAGCTCACGCACGCAGGTAGATGTACTACAGAGATGCACCTTGCTGATTTACGGTTGCTATCTGTAGCCCCTGTTGTAATAGACAATGCTTCAGCTCTAAAACATCAATGGATAGGGACCATCGCATGGTCATATTTGACCAGTTGTATTTGGGTAGTGGATCACCCTTTGCACAAGAGTGAACCTGACATGGTAGTGTGCAATATGTGTTGCTGGGATGAATGTGTCATGGTAGTGTGTGTGTGTGTGTGTCACAGTGTTGTAAATATTTTGTGCTGGTGGGAGTAAATCATGGTGTAATACTTGTTGCTGGTATGAGTTTATTGAGGTAGTATGTTTGGATTTAGTGCAAGTGTATCATGGTACTGTACAACATGTGGTGGTAGAAGGTAAAATAAATTATGCTTGTGAGTTATTGATATTGATATGATATTGTATGTTTTGCTGGTAATAGTGCGTCATGGTAGTGTTTGTTTGTTTGTTTATTGGGATTTAAACGTCATGTTTTACACTTTGGTTACATTCATGACAGGAACGGTAGTTACTCACTACACAAGGTTCTTCAGTTCACAAGGTTATATCGAACACAGTCCTGGACAATTTTGTATCTCCAATTGACCTCACCTGCATGTCTTTGGACTGTGGGAGGAAACCGGAGCTCCCGGAGGAAACCCTCGCAGACACGGGGAGAACATGCAAACTCCACAAACTCCTGGACCACCACACCTGGGGATCAAACCCAGGACCTTTCTGCTGTGAGGCGACAGTGCTACCCACCGAGCCACCGTGCCGCCCTCATGGTAGTGTAACATGTGTTGCTGGTATGAATGCATGGTAGTATGTGTGGTGGTGGAACATAAAATCATGTTGTTAAAATGTGGTGTGTACAATATGGGTTGCTGTGTTTGTGCTGTGCTGGTCTATCACAGTGTTGTAAAATATGTGGTGCTTGTGGGAGTATGTTATTGATACTGTTGCATCTATAGTGAACAAATTGTGGGCTTGTAGGAGTAAATCATGGTGTAATACAATATGTTGTGCTTGTTTGAGTGTATTACGGTAGTATGTGTGGTTTTAAGTCTGGTACCAGTAGGAGAGTTCTGTGAAAGGGTACAAAAAGTGATGCTAGTACAAGTATGTGATGATGTTGTACAATATGTGGTGAGTGTAGGAGTGTTTCATAAAACAATATATGGTACTGGTATCATGATAGTGTACAAATCACATTTCCAGTGTTTTCCCAGTGTTTTTCAACTTTCTCGTAGTTTGTAAATCGAAAGACATTTAGAATTTGATGCCTGCAGCACACTCCACATATTCAAGGTACATCATTCCACAATATGCAGGAGAATTACTAACAGATTTGTGAGTGATACTTGGGTATGAAAGTAGGATCCACCAAGGGATCAGTCTTTACAAGTGATGGCTTATCACTTAAGGAGAAACTTCAACCCAGTTGTCTGGCCATAACAATTTGTTCCTTATGAAGCTTATGCTGCATTTAACACATAAACTATTTGGAGATCCGTGATTTAAAAGCACATGGCAATGATTTGAGGGAAAATGTAACAATGAGGCGGTGAAAGACTCAAAAAGATTGTTTCACTACTTAAAATTGAGGCCGACATGACTAAAGAATGAAGTCCACCTTGCCTGGCAAGGGATAAGTTGCTTGTTGTAGTCCTGGATGGCAAGTATTTTTTATTTTTTTTTTAAATAAAAGGCCGCTCTGAACTTTTGTATAGGTGTTTTCTGGATGAGCCGGGATCATGATTCTGAGCAGGGAGGTGGGTGTTTCCCAGCTGCACAGGTTTGTTCTCCACACTGACGGGGTCAGGTGGAGGTGGCAAGGCTAGTGTGGATGAACCTTTGCTCAGAGATCATGGAGGAGATAGAGGGAGGTTGGCGGGTCTCTGGTGGCCAGCTTGTCTTTGAGCTTGTCTGACAACTCCTTCTGGAAGGTGGCAATTAATGTTCCACCAATTTTCTGCTGTAGGGGTACAGAACTTGATGGCATTATCAGCTATAGAGTGAAAGCTCAGCCAAATGCAGAGGAGCCGTTAAGCAGGCCCTTTCCCTGCTACTAAGCAATCAAAAGTTTGCCTAGGTATGGTGGTAAAACAGTCAATAGATGAACAAACGTCTAGTCTATTCTCCCATATGGCGATGGCCTATGTCAGAGCCTCCCCAAAAAAGAGTGCTATAATATCGGTGACCTTTAATTGCTTAGTGGGGAATCCTGAAGCCTGAGTTTAAATGCCAACAAACATCAGAAACCCCCTACAATTACCCGGTTCCCCGTTGTAGCGGGCAGATGGGGTTTGGGATGGTTATATTAGGTGTTTCTCTCTGGCGATGAAGGGAGGGGGTGGTTGCTGGCATGTGGGTTGGTGGGAGGGTCAGGTGATGGTGCAAAATGAGATCACTTCATTGCCCCCAGCTGATCCATCATCTGCTTTAGCACCTGAGCATGCTGGAGCAAAATGGTGTCTTGCTGCTGAAAAGCATCTTTCACCTTCTCTATCTGCTGGTTTAATGTTCCGGCTTATAACAGTAAGGTGGAAAAAGAAATGAAGATTGTTTCACCACCCAAAATTAGGACCCTAGTGCAGAAATGGGCTTCTAGGTAGAGAAATGCTAAAATCAATGCAGTCGCCCAGAACTAGGGCTTGAACTGGGAATGCAGAGTGTGAAGGCACAGTGCTCTGCCGACTAAGCTGTGCTGTTGTTACACGGGCATGTTAAAATAGTGCTGAGTACAGTTGCCATGAACTGAGAGTAACAAGTGTGGTGGCTTGTGGGAGGTTTTTTTAGGACTACAGGGCATTGCTCTGCACTTCCTGTTACTCATGAAAGTGGTGGAACCCTGGTACAGAAAAATGCTCACCCCCTTATAAACCCACATAATTTAACCAGTGGTTTAACCTTCACATGTCTGTCCTATAATCATCAATTCTTTAGCAGCAATTTCTTTCTTTATAGACCTCTAACATGTAAGGACGATCACACTTTGCTCTCTGTGTTCATCTGTCACTAAAACCGTCAACTTACCCAGGTAGTAGGAATCACTGTTGCTAAATGGAGAAAGGTGACCCCACACTTTTCCTAACTCCAATCACAGCCAGTTGTTTCTGTTGAGCACCCAGTCAGGCCAGTGTTTTTTTTTTTTTGGCTCTTTAATATTTCAGGGTCACCACAGCCGCTGTGCCACCAGAACATCCTGTCCAGTTTTCTTAATATATATTTTTTTCAGGACCACCCCCAAAAAGGCACGTGTAACGCTCATGTCACAGTGAAGGATATATTAAATGTCGGCCTGATGGTGGTTCCTCATAGTTCACATGTTAAATGCAACAGATATGATCAGCATAAAAACCTGAGTGGCTTTGATTATGGCGTCCATTGTCCATCAGCTGTGGTCTAAGGAAGGAAAAGCCATGGCTAGAGTGTTGGGTGAGCAAGGCATATTAATGCTAGAGGACAGGAATGCGATGTCGTCTGGTACAGATCAACAGAAGGGTCACCTAAACAAAATAGCTCATTTCTTACAAATAATTATTTAATCAAATATTCATAATCAATAATCATAAGCATCATCATACAAGCTCAATCATAGGCCCTCTTTGAGGATGTAGAGGGCCAACCCTTCAGTGTATGGAACTGTGTAATCACTGACCAGATAGAGTGTCTATGCTAACTCCTGTCTACCATACAAAGCACCTACAATGGGCACACAGGCATCAGAACTGGATTTTGGACCAGTGGATGAAAGCCATCTGATCTGATAAATCTTATTTTATTCAGATCATAGGGATGGGCTGGTATGCATGCATTGTTTAACCTTGAAAGAGATGGCTCTGTAGGTTGATCCATCTCACTGTGTACAGAAGCTGAAGGACTTGCTGGCGCCAGATACAACAGATGTTTTTAGGTAGCATAATTAATGGGTCATCAAGTCTTGACTCATCAGTATACACTTTTAAATGTTCCAATACTTTGAAGACAGAAATACTGGACAATGAACTATAAGTACAAGCCTGATAAGTAGGTTGTATTTGGAGATGACATTTGGTTTATTATTGAAATACTTCCAGAGCTTTTCTGTATGGATTTTCTTTTAATCAGTGACCTTCAGAGCCGCCCCTAATTAAGTTGATCTATTTCATCCTTTTCTGCTTTATTTACTCCAGCTGTCCACTTAGTTATGTGTCCTCCTTTTGCACTAAGAGAAAGAAGTTTAGTTTTGTTATCGGAGGAAGACCTAGATCTAATGGTAGATGATATGCTGTATGGCCAAATGTATGCTCTTTTGACTAAACAGGCACATTTTGCTAGGAACTATGAAATGTTGTGGACAGCTTTTCCAGTATAGTGGACGCTGTAATAGCCAAAAAGGTTGGGTGTAGGCAATCCATAACAGTGCTTTTGGAACGGATTGTTTTTGGGTTTTTTTTGCAATTTTTCCTCCAATTGTCTTCCTAATCTAGTCGTATCCAATTACCCTGTTTGCATTACGCTTCCCCTGTACCTATACTACCCTCCACTGTGGATCAGCTTAGTGTACAGAGAGCCACACCCTGATCACATTATTCCTCACCATCAATTAGCCAGCAGAGATCATAGCTGCATTGGTTATGAGGAACCCTGGTCCAGCTTTCCCACCCTGTGAGGCACCCAGCCCAGCCGGATGGCAGAGTTGAGATTCAAAACGATGTGTTTGAAATCTCAGCTCTGGTGTGCTAGTGTGTCTTACTGCTGCGCCACCTGCGCGGCTTGGAATGGATTGTTGAACAAGCTTATGGTCAGGTGTCCACTTACACTTGGCCATATAGTGTATACTCTGTTGCTATATTATAAACACCACGATACAGCAGTTTTGCTAGTGTCCTTCTGTAATTTATTGTTGTATTTAATGTTGCCAAACTCCCTTTTGTGAGATTTTCTGCAGGTTCTCAAGCTCACCTGAGTAGTTCTCAGGCTTGTCTTTTGTGCCGAAAGCCCATCTCCCATCTTTTCTTTGATATCACAATTGTTCTACAATAGTTTTTCTCCAGCTTTTCACCAACTTTGTCCTTTGTATTTATTTCAGAACTGTCCGGTCGCCAAGCATGAAAAGAGCAGACGGTGTGGATTAAAGCTTTACCATTTCCTGTACTTTTTTTGGACATTTCATATTTTTCTCCATGTTGGGATCTAACGAACTTTCACTTTGGTGGCCTGGAATGAAATAATGGCAACACGTCAGGCTGATGACGGGGAAAGTGCAGCTGCATCGCCAGCATGTGAGGTAAGGCTTTATGGATCAGACTCATGAATCTATTGTAACTTCCTGTGCATATAAGTGTTTTCCATGGACTGTTCTCTCTGTTTTTAATCCAGGGTTCCATTATACCTTCGACATTATTTGTACTGTTGGGTGTGAGGTGATGGAACATAAATTAAAAGATGTTTGTGGTACTGGTATACATTTTAAATGCATATGTTGAAAATAAATAATGCAGTACTAATTGCTGTGTGTATACAGAGGAATGATGGAAATCTGTTGGGGTCATTTGGCAGGTGTAGTATCACATTATTAGTGTACCTTATCTACCAGTGCAGAAGGGCCCAACAACCAAATACTATTTAGTTGCTGGCACTGCACTGACATGGTAATGACTTGATGGTGTGTGCTGTTGTGTGTTGCAGGTTAGGATTTTAAGTTCAGAAAGACATTTTTCTTTCAGTATTTAGGGCATCAGTCCATTGCAGGGCTTTGGCCATTATCCCACTTAGACAAAGCAAATCGTGTGTAGACGCTCGATCGGCCAAATGCACAGCTGATTATTTCACCTAAAAAAGAGGAAACCATAGTGATTAATAAAAGTAAAGCTTTTGTAAGTGAATAACAGTGTTCATAACACTCTTTTGTGGTCGTCAGATAAAATTAATTACATTCTCTTCATTGAGAGATAATACAGTAACCTGACAACCCTGGAGGGACTCATATCTACAATGTCCAGCTCTGGAGACCGATGCCTTATATATTAGACCACTGGGCCGCATGTTAAGTGTTAAGCCTCTATCAAATGTAGCAAAGAACATAGGGATATGCTAACTTTTTTATTGTTAGTAACATAACATGCAATATAAAAAGTCATGTTATGCATCACATTGTTCTGACGCAACCCTCCTACTTTATCCAGGCTTGAGTCCGGCATAGTGAGCCCACTGACAAGTACACCTCCCAATGGACAGGCCACTATGGCCATCCTCTCGCTTGGACATTAGCCAATCATCATACAGACGACCAGCTGGCCAATAGCACCACTGAGATTAGAACACCAGATCTCAGCAGCAGTGGGCTAGTGTACTTTATTGCTTTACCATCTGAGTGCCTTAACATGTTGTGCTCATTGTATGATGATGCGCTCTTTATCAATAGTTTAATAAGAGATACAACTATGTACATAACACAACTACATAATTACTAGTCTACATAAATGTAAACTCACGATCATCTGCTCCAGAAGCTGATGCCTTACCCATTAAGTGAATGGGCCATACTGTAATTCTTCACCTACTTTCAAATGCAGCACAAACCTTAGTCAAGTCTAAACCTTTCAACTGTTGCGTCAGTAACATGATATAACAGTGTAAATTGATAAGTGATGTTATGCATCATGATGTTTTTCACTAGGCCTTAATAGCAAAACTGTTTCGATCCATGTCAGGTAACGATGATATAATGCTCTTTAGTGAGATATAATACAGCAATCTAATGACCCAGTTGGGAACCAAATCGGCAGTCTCTAGCTCCTGATCATAAGGCCTTATTCATTAGGCCTCTGTGCCATGCAGCTGGTGCCAAACATCTTTCAAATGAAGCACAGCTTCTAACTCCTGTATTGTGAGTTGGTTATAACATGTGGGAGAGGGGAACAGAAAACATAAAAGAAGTAAATTGATATGTTATGCACACTAGAGTTCTTTACTAGGTTTTTTGTAATAGAAATTTTGACAAATAACACATATGTTGTTTGAACTTATGAGCCCCAGACACTAATGCTATATTCAGTAAACTCTCACGGAAATCAATTGTTGAATCTTGAATCAGTTATAGTGAATTTCGCCAGTTAGTTACAGACTTCTTGATAATTCAGGACAGAACTTTTATTTAATTCATTGTTAACAGATAATATTTTTTGGTTAAGAATAGGGCTGCCGTGATTGGTCGACTAGCTAAAAATGCATCAACGTCAATATTTTAAATCAGTTCATCGTTTTTAAAACTATGTTTATAAATAATCATTTTTAATTTCTACGTCTTCATTCGTATAACCATTCATATGATTTCCCTCAGCACTACTTGTTGCGTACTACAGAGCAGCATTAGCGCGATGTTTCATGTCTATATTTTTTCATTAAGCTTCTTAATCATGAGATCTTGGAATACCGTATTTCCTAGTGAGTTCAGTTTAGGGCGCATTCATGTGAGAAGCAACACATGCTGCACACTTTTTGGCTCGCGATTTTTGCAGTTGCCGCAAAAAGCTTCTCATGTGAATGCGTCGTAACGCTCACCACTTTGTTTACATTGCTTAGAATTTGAAGTAAGTTTTGAGTGAATGTGTAGGTTAGAATCCGGGCTCATTCTGTCATTACTGTACGTTGGACTTAATGAGACGTGCCCACCTCTAACTATTTTATTTCTGCTATAAGTTTAAGCACTTTGCTTTGTGTACGGAATGCCATAAAAACATGTTGCACTTTGTTTAATATGGAGCACTTGAGAATTTGATAATGTGGACATTATTTGACTAATCGGTAAAGTAGTCTATAGATTAATCAATAGAAAAATAGTCGTTAGTGGCAGCCCTAGTTAAGAAACCAACAGTGGCTTTCAAGCAAAAATGTGATTTATGCTAG
Organism: Trichomycterus rosablanca; assembly: GCF_030014385.1. NCBI lineage: Eukaryota > Metazoa > Chordata > Actinopteri > Siluriformes > Trichomycteridae > Trichomycterus > Trichomycterus rosablanca. The sequence goes on along the minus strand of NC_085990.1, from coordinate 25,819,221 downwards.
TTAAGCATCTTGATTACAATTTCAAAACCTGAATTATGATAATTATGATACTTGATGATAAAGCCGAAGACACCAGTGGAAAAAAGAAACTCCTTTAAAATTATTACGTAGAGGAAAGCCATTCTTGTAATATTACTAATGTGCATGTCCAATGAGAGGTCTGAATCCATTGTGACGCATTGTGATTGTTAATACCAGATCAGACAACCCCTTGTGTACTAGGATTAGACAAGTAAAACTCTGTTTTATCTGAATTTAGTTGAATGAAGTTACATCACATCCAACTAATTTACACAATCCTCAATATTGCTGATTGTGTTTTATATCAGCCAACTATATTCACACAGTGTAAACAGATATTTCATGTTTTGTCTGGTATATAAATCAGTTAGTATGGGTGATACCTATAGATTTTATAATCAAATGCAATTTTAAGCAGATTTTACTTTTTGCATAATGAACATTAAAGTGGCCAACAGTTAGGGCCTTATTACTTGATAGTACCAAATTGGAATGAAGCTGAACAAATTCTCTCAGAATATGGACCAGGGGGCTGGTAAATAGCAATAAGCTTAACCATATTTGTTTTATTTATCTGATGACTGAAAACGAGTAGACAATGGACAAACTTCCTCTGATATGTCTGACTGTAGAATCTCTCACAATCAACATTGCTGTTAGAGAAAGCCGGGAAGCTTCTGAAGCCGCCTGTAGGTGCATTGGGTGGTGATTTGCCCTGAATAGGAACACACATGCTGCTCCTGGGTCTGGTGAGGTGACTAGTCTGCCACCGTTTTCCATACATATGTATTTATGTAAATACAGTTGGTTAGATAGCATTTTGAAATTGCTCTGCATGTTTTTGTTAATTGTTTAAAGATACCATCCACAGTTTGGGTTCATGCCATCTGTTGGTTGGTTTGATGCCATCTGTGATTTTTTTATTCCACATGACTGAAAAGGATGACAGCATTTACGCTAATAAACAACTCCTTTCCAAAACAGCTCTGTTTGTGCCGCCTGTTTCAGTCAACCTTTCCACCCTCTCTTCACGCTCGCTCTCTTCTGCATTTAAAATGATTTAAAGCAGCCCACTCATGCTCATAAAGCCTAGAGCTTCATTACATCAAGCACTGACAGAAATTAATAACAAGCTGTGGAGGCTGGTAAAGGAATTTCTGGTTGTCTTTAAGCATGGCTGTCATGTATGATTGCGGGTGGTTGTGGGTTTATGGCATATTAAAGTGTAACTGGTTCACAGCAGGGGGTTTGGATATATGCATAAATCCAGCATGCGCTTTCTCCACTACTCTTGTGTTTGGACTTTGACTAGGTAGGTTATGTATATAGAATTAAATAGTCTTGCAGCATTGACAAAATACGCCTCAGCTTCAGCTTATGGACAGATGATTTTGAATTTTGATGCAGCCAAGCATTACCACACCACTGACCTACCAGCTTTTTTCTGAGACAAGAATGAAGAACATCATAACAAGAACTGTCTGAAATGTTCACATTTTGATTGTGGTCTTCATAAATCATTATCTCAAAAGGTTTGGAAATTACTCAGGTGCATTCTGTAGGTTAGCAATGATTTCCCCTGGCTACACTTACAGGAGTCTAATTTCTGGCCTTTTTTAGCATTGTAAAGACATGCCTGCTTAACTTATCTAAAGCTAAAAACAGGTGCATTATTTCTACAGTAGTGGTAAGCAGTGTTGGTGGTTACTTTATTTCACAAAAAGGGGTGTGCGTGCATAAATGTAGGGGCTAATTGCCTTCATGTTGATGATGAATTTGGCTGGATCGATATTTCCCTGGAGACCTGCAGTGCCTGCTTTACGTCAGACTGAACGGTATGGGGAGGGTCTCCTTGCTCTCTCCATCTGCTGCTCTGAATTATTCAGAGACATGCCGGTTCATGGTGTGTCTGAACGATAAGGAGAAGTAAATATGCTGCATGCATTGGTGACACTGCGATACTGCTCTTTATTAGCATGTTTTAGCATATGACTCTATGATACTGTGTGATACATGGGTTTATATTTACATTAAAGTTTGCTATTAGAAGTTTGCTTTTATGTTAAAATTAAAAAGTGTGTGTAGATATGACCTGAAAGCAGCAGAGTCAATAAAGAATGCACAGATGAGCATACTGGGCCTATATTGGGGTAGGCTGTATGGCAAAAATACTGTATATCTCAGGAAGGTTTGGTGGTGCAGTCTTAATATACCACTGGCCTGGTCAGGTGTTTTACAGGCAGAATTGACCGTGTCCCAGGGAGAGAAGGCTGTATGGGTACCCCATCAACTCAAAAAGAGAGCTCTAAAAAAGATAATTTGGTTAATAAAAATAACCAGTTAATAAAGATATCAAATTATAAATTTATAAAATATGAAACAATTTACATTCTGCAATCAATAAGTAAATAAAAGTCAATAAATAAAAATAAATACATTTTAAAGGCTACACTTTAAAATATAAGCTACCTGGTTAAACATGTTCATATTTTTTTTCAACTTGATAAGGGTCACTGTGGTTCCGACCGGGTTACCTTGGAATTACTGGACACAATGCAGCATAACACCTAAGATATGACAAAGGAACATCAGTTCTTGGTTATGGTGTAGTATAAAAACAACGTTTTCCACTGGATGATCTGGAATTGATCATATAAATTAATCGAAGAGTGCCCAATGTCCAGAACAATGACACAAATGCCAATAATTAAAAAAATGATAAAACACAGCTATTCTAGCAGGCATAATTGGCAGTGCCTGCAGCAGACACTTAATTGGCCACCGTTTTTGCTAGGGTGGGATAACTGGACTATGTGAGTGTGGGGTCTTCAAACGCTGTGTAAAGACCCTGGTTAGCAGATAGAGGCGCCTTTGCAGAGTGCATGGGCAAAAAGAAGGGGTCTGCTAGGACTGCGCATGTGTTGCATACCATCCTCAAACGCAATCAGGGATCCCCAGCAGTGGAAGACAAATTGACTACACTACATTGGGAGAAAAATGGGAGAAAATTCATAAATAAATAGAAAAATTAAAGAAAAAAGTGTTGCTAAAACACCTGCACTCTGTCACGTGGGAAGAAAGGACGCAAATGCAGAAGTAAATAAAAATAATAATATTTTATTTAATTATAAGGACAACAGAAAGATAAACAGCAAACGAAAAACAGAACACAAAAAACCCGATCGGAAACTCCGACGGAGCTGCTGGCGCAACTAAATGAAAAATAAACAAAGTGAAACCAAAACAGAAGGAAGCGGGACGCGAACCCCGGTCAGCCGCGTGGCAGCCGGGAGCGTTACCACCGCACTGTAGTGGTGCTGGAAAACGGGAGCGCGAGAACCTCTAATACGCTTAGGAGCGAAGGGAGAGGAGGGGAACTCCGAGGAGCGCTAGACCCAACACCGCGACTAACAATCGCAGTGACCGGTCGGCGCGCCCTGGATCGCGGAGCTGACACACCAATCTGAAACCAGAAAGAAACAAATAAACAAAGTTAGGCAGTTCTAGACTGCGGATTCGAACCGGGGTCTTTAGCACGGCAACCGCTTGCTCAGCGGAGTCGCCACCCAGCGGTTGGAGAATCCAATGTTCAGAATAACTGAAGGCACTGATGCCAGAATACTTTCAGCGCTTTAACACAGCGCTGAGTGAAACCGCTAACGCTAACTGCTAGCGCAAAATGAACTGCAGTTCGAGGACTGCACCGCGTCGCACCACACTATATCTACGAGACCAACAGAACATACCAGTTACCTCAAACCTTGCGGTTTTACTTACCCGAATGGCATACGCCACCAGGGCTACCAGCTAAGGCTACGAACGTGTGGACGACTGCCACCACGGACCGGAAAACAAACAAAGGTGCGACACCCGCTGCTGTGTGGAGCTGGCTTAAGTAGTCAGCCCCACGGCTGCGGGTGATCAGCACTAATTAGGAGGCCTGGTATAAGAGGCCTTTGTTCTCTGAGCTCTGTAATGTCTGCTTCGCTGGGAACCCGGGGCACGTTCACCAGCTACCACAGACCTCGTTATACACTCACTAATTAAAAGGGGTGTCAACATGCCTTTGGCCATATAAGGTAACAGTCATTTTGATTTCAGTTACTGTCACAAGGATACTTAACCATTGAGGTGTGAAAAGAATATTTTATAAACCCTCCAATCATGATTTCTCAAAGCAAGTTTGTGGCTGGTAGAATTGCGGGTACCACGCAGCAGTCCTGTATAATCTGGTTTCTCCACACTGGCTGCTATAAATTGTTCCTAGGTAAAGCTGAGTCTACGGTGTTCTGCGAGGGATTAGCACCCTCACCAGGTATATTCCTCCCATGCATATGGTCATCCCTGGTGGCCCAGGACCCACTGAAACCCTGACCAGGATGGGGTAGTTAGTGTAAATGAATAAACATTTATTCTTAAACAAAAAATATTAGTCTGTGAGCTCCCAAAAGCACTGGGATGTAATTAAAACACAGCTGCTCCAGGTCATTAAGAGAAACCCCCTCCCAAAAAAAAGAAAACACCCACCCATCCACGCCCCCTTTCTTTCCTATCCCCCACCAATTTATACCCAAACCAGCTGAGGTGCATTATTTATTCTCTGCTTTCCCTTCTCCCTAATAGTTTTAGTGTTTAATGGGTATTCACTGGTAATACACTATAAGACATTAATTTAGTGGTTACCTAATTATGAGCTTGATGGGAATCCCTTTCTGATTCCATAGGCAATATGATAGAATTGAATATCCCAAGCCTTCACTCTTTTATGAGAGTTTTTCCACTACATTTACGAGTGTTTCTGTGTGATTTAGTGTCCATTTAGTCGTGAAGCATTTGTAAGATTAGCCACTAATGTTGGATGAGAAGGCCTGGCTCGCATTTCAATACATTTCAAAGTTGTTCAGTATATTTGCGAGCAGTAGGTTTGTGAGCAGTAGATTTGTTCAGTAGATTTTGCGAGGTCTGTGCAACACCCTAGTAACCACCTGGGATACCATAGCAACCTATGAACCAATGTTGTACTAAATTTCCTTGTTGTAATTCAATTGCTTGATGTTTTAAAATGACCTGATGACTCAGGTGGCACAGCGGTAAAATACACTAGCACACCCGAGCTGGGATTTAGAATACATTGTATCAAAGCTCTGCCATCCAGCTGGGCTAGGCGGCTACATGAACACAGATTGGCTACTGTTCATAGGGTGAGAAAAGCCAGACCAGGTTCCTCATAATGGGTGCAATTACGACCTCTGCTGGCTGATTAATGGCACCTGCACAGAGTTAAGGAATAATGCTGATCTTTATATGCGTCTTACTCAGTCACCAATTTGTGATCTGTGTTCTTCAGGGGAGCCTGGTACTTTTTTACATTACTTTTGGTTTTGTTCTAAGGTTCTCAGTTTCTGGCGCCAGCCGATGGAAGCCTTCTCATGCTATTTCAAGATGGCAATGGATTTTGTCTGCACTGAACATTATTTCTTTGGAACTTTCAGTTGCGCGTATACATGGAGCTCAGTCAAGAACTATTGATGCTTGGAAGAAGGCACTTCAATCAGTGGAGTCTTTACTAGGCTCTCGCTAGAGCTGTTATTTATTTGCCATTTTATTAGTATTTTGTGTCTCTCTTGTATTTTTATGTACTATGTCAATATCTTAATTATTTTTGGGGGGTTTTTCGGCCAGCACACCCGGGGGTGTGGCGGGGGGTTGTTCTATGTTTGTATGTGTTCATGATAACATGTATGACAACATATAAGTTTAAAAACAATAAAACAATTGTTCACAAAAAAAGGAATAACGCTGATCAGGGTGTGGCTCTCCGTACACTAAGCTGATTTGCATATGAACTCGCCTCGTGCAGGTGAAAATATGAAGTCGGTACTGCACACGTGTCGGAGGGGGTGTGTGTCAGTTGCGTAGCTCCTCAGTCAGCAGTGGCGGGTTGTATCTGTAGATGTGAAGCGTAACACAACCAGGGTAATTGGATACGACTAGATTAGGGGAGAAAATGGGGAAGGGAGGGAAAAAAATATTGTGTGACATATATGCAGTAACAAAGTCAATCAGAAAGAGAAAAATTTTTTTCACATCACTTTATGTTCTTAAATGTATTAAAATATATGATTAGGAATGTTTGGTGTAATTTACAGTGCTGTGTCTTGCATTCTTCTTCCATTAAAGCTAACATTTGCAAGGGGCATCGGTTTTAAGTCTGATTTAGGAACTGCTCATTTGTGTGCCCGTACAAATCTGTGCCTTATTTATCCAGCATCTCTGCATATGATTGCTAGGCGTGGAATTTTTCTCAACGACCCATGAGCTCCAAAAGCTGATCTTGTTATGTAGAGATGCATGCAACCACAGGCCCATGTGTTCAGCAGAAACAACAATATTTTTATACTATTTCTGATTTCAACAAGGGTGGAGACACGGACGCGTGAATGTTTCTCATTAATGCATAATGGAAAGGCATGACAGTTCTCCTTGTGGAATAATAGCCTGCTTGGATTGGAATTTCCTCAAAACAAAACGGCATTTAGAAAGCACTGAAGTGTAGACCCTAGAAAAATTTAACTTTGTTCTTTTTGTAAAATGACATAATCTGTTGTGTCAAGAATATACATACAGAAACTTCACATTATCTTTTAACTCCATTTTAATAATAATTATTGATTAGAGCTGAATCTTTATGTGCCTATTTAACTAGAGCTGGTTTAACAACACCCGAACTGTCAAACCCTGCACTAAAAAGGAAATTTATCTCGATGGTCAGATGTAGTTCAGGTCTGCCATGTATTGAAAGAGTCTAATAGATAGGTTTCACTGTTTCATGGCAAATAAGCTTTACTTTACTATGGGCTTTGGAGCTGCAGTACAAAAAAGAAATCACTTCTCCAAAAACGACACCTCAAAGCAGGGGTGTCAAACTCATTTTCACCGAGGGCCATGTCAGCATTATGGTGGCCCTCAAAGGGCAGATTGTAACATATCTTGCTTTGATTGCAGTCTGCCTTTTAGGTCTTGGACAATTTGTTATTTTTCTTTGAGGCTAATTCTGTGTTTGGTGTAAAAATATCAAATGTATACTGTATATTTATAATGTATATTGTAGGGATGTCCCGATCGCGTATTTTTTGTTCCCGATACCGATCCCGATTATTAATTTTGATCCTGATCCGATACCGAGTCTCAAACCGATACTTGTATTTTCTAGATATTGTCTAGATAAGAATTGGATAATACTGTTCACACAGCGCACACTTCAAGTACATTACAGTTATTCAGATTAATCCAATGTACATGTTTAACAACTAAATAGCTCGGCAGTGCTGTAGGGAAAAATGCTGCATCCAAGCTATTGGCTTAATGTTTTGTATTTTTACAAAATCAATCAAAATAAGTGAGATAATTACAGTTTTACTTTACACTTTACATTCGAAGAAAAAAATCTGTTTAATGCAGTGATGCACTAAAAATGAACAGAAATCTGTGTAGCAGCTTAACTTGAATATAAGAAATATTACTGCATTACAGTAAAACCTGAATACCAAAATAAAATGGAAGGAAATGAAGGAAAGCCAGTTTTTAAAGTGCTTGTATTGTGACAATGGTTTGCTGGCGGTTTCTATGCGAAGTGAGTGTGTTTTGACCCTTTGGGGCTTCCATAATGCATGGAATAGCGTGCTTGACTCTAGCTGTCCGCTATTCGGAACCGTAACAGAAGAAGTTAATAAAGTGTTCTGCTCCCGACAATATGTGAATATACCGTGTATTTATTTCTTTATTAAACGAGTGCATCACTACGTTGTTTTGTAAACCGGTGTGATCCTTGACTCACACACCATATAAATAGTAAAATTGTACAGTAATGAACGCAGCTCTGCTACTACCCCTCGTGAAACGCTCACAGTGCAGACATTACACCGCTGTTGGACTTGTTTCACTTTCCAATTCAAACTATTTCCACACAGCGGACATGCTGATGTAAAACAAAAGATCGGATTATGATCGGCATTAGTAAAGCCGATTCCGATCAGTTAAAAAATGCCTTGATCGGCCCCGATCCCGATCTTTGAGATTGGATCGGGACATCCCTAGTATATTGTACTACTTTACCACAGACACGGCCTTATAACATAAGAGACATACCATTTTATCTTCTTGAAACACAAACTTGTATTTACTTTCCCATCTTTCATTAAATTACCTCCTTCTGCTTCAATTTTCTCTTCTTGTACATTTTGGGATTATTTGTAAATATTTCTCAACATCACTTGTTGGAAAACCGCCTCAGTTAAACGCTGATGTGGAAACACTGCCATCTAGTAGCAGGATGTGGTCACTTTAAGGGTCACAAAATCGGCATGCATTATGAGAGATGCAGTTTATATATTGATATATTTTCTAGAACGCCCATTAGGGGGGTTTTCACCACTGCACTTATTAGTCCGGTTCAATTGGACTAATTAATTTGATTAATAAATAACATAAAAAGTGACAGATGGGATAACCCTGCCCTTTTAGACAAAAACTAGAAATGAATCTAAATCACACTGGGTATGTGCAATTAGATATTGGCATCAATCTTACATACACAACACTGTTAATATGATCATTTATGAACCTCTTGTTGAATAAACATCATTTCAGGGAAAGAAACTTAGTATGCCAGGGGAGGATGTAAATCAAAAAGGAAGTGGTTAGTGTAAGTGAACTAAAATGAAATGAGTCGGCTCCCACTGGATTCATTATTACTGGCAGGAATGTTTTGTGCTGAAGTATTAATGGGTTTATGTATAAATTTAACCACTTCTGGTTATTCATCACTATTGTAAATGCACTGTGTGTGTGTGTGTGGTTGTATGTGTGTATACACCGACCAGGCATTATGAAGGTGAAGTGAATAACACTGATTATCTCTTCATCACGGCACCTGTTAGTGGGTGGGATATTTTAGGCAGCAAGTGAACATTTTATCCTCATGTTGATGTGTTAGAAGCAGGAAAAATGGGCAAGCGTAAGGACTTGAGTGAGCTTGACAAGGGCCAAATTGTGATGGCTAGACGACTGGGTCAGAGCATCCCCAAAACTGCAGCTCTTGTGGGGTGTTCCCGGTCTGCAGTGGTCAGTGTCTATCAAATGTGGTCCAAGGAAGGAACAGTGATAAACCGGCGACAGGGTCATGGGCGGCCAAGGCTCTTTGATGCACATGGGGAGCGAAGGCTGGTCCGTGTGGTCTAATAGAATAGTTGAGCTACTGTAGCTGAGATTGCTGAAGAAGTTAATGCTGGTTCTTATAGAAAGGTGTCAGAATACACAGTGCATCACAGTTGCAGGGCTGTTTTGGCAGCAAAAGGGGAGCCACCACAATATTAGGAAGGTGGTCATAATGTTATGCCTGATCGGTGTATATGTATGTGTGATTATCTGTCAAGTCATTTGTATAATGTATTTAGCTTTTTACAATAGGCATTGTCTCAAATCAACTTTAAAGAGTCAGAGACCAAAAAACCCTCAAAACATCTTGTTAAGCAAGCCGAGGGCAACAGTGGCAAATAAAAAATCCCCTAAGATTACAAGTAAAAAACTTTGAGAGGATCCAGATTCAATAGGGAGACATAGATTTGTAATATGAATCTGTAAATACAATAGTAAAATAAATCAGTTTTGCAGAGAGTAGCATGAGACTTGAGGCACCCCTAATAATTAAAGCATAACTAAAAGAGAGAACTAGGAGGTAACAGAGCCATGAGGGCTGTAATAAGACATCAGCGTCCATCTCCTTCACTGTCAACAAGCCTAAGTGATCGCAGAAGGTAGGAAGGTAGAATGACAGTAACCCAGCATCCCTCATCACCACAAATCTCTTGACCATAAACCCCTAAGCTCTGCATCTTTGTTTATTTTGGAGTGGACAGTCCCAGGTCTAGCAATAGTGACAGAGCATGAGAGCACCAGACTGCCCAGAGCCCAGACCTCCAGGATCAGAGCCATATGTTTTCTATCTGGACTTGAAGACTATCTGAATAACGAACAGCGATGAGTTGTGTGACCAGGTGAGGGAATGCTCTTCCCCTTTGCTATGATTTTTTAAAATTCTAGCTGCTGTGTCTGATCCACTCATACCAGCACAACACACACCATGTCAGTGTCACTGCAGTGCTGAGAATCATCCACCACCTAAATAAACCCTGCTCTGTGGTGGTCCTGTGGTGGTCCTGACCATTGAATCCAGAGAACTCGACACCACTTCTAGACATGGTTAACATAAGGCTTCTTTTTTGCACAGTAAAGTTTTAAGTGGCATTTGTGAATGTAACTTCGTATTGTAGTGCTTAACAAAGGTTTGCTAAAAGAAAGTAATCTCATGCCCATGTGGTTATATCAGCCATCAAAGAATGACTGATCTTTAATAATTTAAATTTTACCTGGTGCTACATTATCTACAATTGTGCAGTATATGGACTTTAAGTGCTGGGTTGCTTGTTCTAGTGCTTCAGGCTCTGATGGTCAATAATTCTGGTAGGCTGCCAAGGAACACAGCTGCTGTTGCAGATTAAAAAGTGCTGTTATATTGATAGTGATGTGGTAGACGTATCTTATTAGATAAACACAGTTCATAGATTAATAGAGGGCGATCTGAGATTGAGTTATTTTGTGGTAAAACAACCAGGTTTTATATGTCAGGTTTTATATGAGTTAATATTAAGTCTAAGATATGTTTACAGCTGTGAGTATGGCTTGTTACATTCTGGGTAACATCAATACATTCTAAAATAGAATTAAATTCAATTTCAAGTTGATTGTGCTTATTTTCTTATTTGTGCTTATAAAGACCAGGGACAAATATGTTCATCAAATGAAGAGCTATGTCAGCAGCTAGCATTTGCTGAGTGTGTATGCATGTGTGTATGCGTGTGTGTATACTCACCCTCTGTATGTGTACAAAGTAAAACTTGGTTTGTGTCCTTTTGTGGAATTCCTGCTAATTCAAGGTCATTTATTCATAGTTGCCAGAAAAAAAAACCCTCTTTTATGACTTCGGCTTTATCCTGGTCAGGGTCACGGGATCAAATGCTAAGCAATGAAGCATTGACTCTCCAGAGGTCAACACAGCTGAGTGGCAGGCATTTGAATGGCAGGAACTCTGTGTAAAATAGAACTTTGTGAGCAGTAAAGCAGGAACAGAGTGTGCAGTGATTCTTGTTTATGATGATAAACAGAAACTGGGGCAGCGTTTATTCTACACTCATGTTCATATGGATCAATTCCTCAGTTTCTCTATTGCATTTTATTTTCATTAATTATCCTGGTCAGGGTCTCAGTGGTACTGGTTTTCCCAAAATCAATGTGAGCAATAGTAAGCAATAGTAACACACCCAGGAGAGGACATCAATCTGTTACAAGACCTGGCCCATCCTCCCCAGACACAGCCAATTATATATCTGTATGTAGATAGCAAAAAGCACTGCTGGGGTTCGAACCCTAGATCCCAACGGTACCAGGTCAGTACAATTTACCATTACACCACACATATTTCCCCCTGTAGGTGCACTTTTCAGCCTGAATATAAATAAGGAAGGGCATCCAGCTTTAAAACTGTGCCAAATCAGATATGCAGACCAGAATGATCTGCTGTGGGGACCCCTAAATACGAGAGCAATTTATAACACTTAGTAATATCCAGGCTTTCAAATACACAGATCAGCCATAACATTAAAACCACCTCCTTGTTTCTACACTCACTGTCCATTTTATCAGCTCCACTTACCATATAGAAGCACTTTGTAGTTCTACAATTACAGACTGTAGCCCATCTGTTTCTCTGCATGCTTTGTTAGCCCCTTTTCATGCTGTTCATCAATGGTCAGGACTCTCCCGGGACCACTACAGAGTAGGTATTATTTGGGTGGTGGATGATTCTCAGCACTGCAGTGACACTGACATGGTGGTGGTGTGTTAGTGCAGCACTGCTGGAGTTTTTAAACACCTCACTGTCACTACTGGACTGAGAATAGTCCACCAACCAAAAACATATCCAGCCAACAGCGTCTGTGGGCAGCGTCCTGTGACCACTGATTAAGATCTCAAAGATGACCAACTTAAACAGCAGCAATAGATGAGCGATCGTCTCTGACCTTACATCTACAAGGTGGACCAACTAGGTAGGAGTGTCTAATAGAGTGGACAGTGAGTGGACACAGTATTTGAAATCTCCAGCAGCACTGCTGTGTTTGATCCACTCATACCAGCACAGGGTGAAAGCAGGCTAAAAAGGTATGTAGAGAAACAGATGGACTACAGTCAGTAATTGTAGAACTACAAAGTGCTTCTGTATGGTAAGTGGAGCTGATAAAATGGACAGTGAGTGTAGAAACAAGGAGGTGGTTTTAATGTTATGGCTGATTGGTGTAAAATGTCATTTTAGACTAAATATATTATGTATTTAATTCTTTGAAAATATTATAATGCTTCTGTCTAAATTTTGGACAAATTTGACTGTTTTTAAAATGAGACTTAATTCTACCAATAACTTAGATACATTGTTGAAACCACTAAGGATCTAAAAACTGAATTAGCCAAGAATGATACTGGCCAAGATTGAAATCTTACATTTTTTTATTTATTTTGGCAGCTCTGTGTTGTGATTGCATGGTGTGAATAGTATGAGCCAACAGTTATTTATGTAGCCCAGACTGAATTGCAGCTTGTGAATTAATTCTGGATAAAGCTGCTTTGTTAGTGCGAATTTACATTACAAAACATTCTGAATTCTGAAGTCCTACATGCACACATAGTTTTATACACCTGATAGCTGGACAGCTTGACATCTGTAAATACATTTAGGCATTATTTAGACTTCTGCCATCAAATGTTATTCAGCTGGAAACATACTCACTTTAGTGGTGTACACAGCAAAGCAGTTCCGCAGTTGGTCAACAAGGCAGATTTGAACTCTACATACAAAAGAAGCTTGCATCACTGTGTAAAGTAAAGCTGTAGAACAGATACTGACTTGTGCAGAGTAAAGTTGGAATTTGGCTTTGATATTTTTATTAATCTTTTTAATGAAAAAAAAAAAAGATTTTGTTGTGAAAAAAATTAACAAACTACAAGCCCCAATATGTCCAACAGACTACACAGATAAGGCATAACATTATGACCACCTTCGTAACTAACTGGTCTGTGGCTATACAGCCCCATACACAACAAACTGCGATGCACTGTATATTCTGACACCTTTCTATCAGAACCAGCATTCACTTCTTTAGCAATCTGAGCTACAGTAGCTCATCTGTTGGATCGGACCACACGGGCCAGCCTTCACTCCCCACGTGCATCAATGAGCCTTGGTTGCCCATGACCCTGTCGCCGGTTTACCACTGTTCCTTCCTTGGACCACTTTTTATAGATACTGACCACTTCAGACTGGGAATACCCCACAAGAGCTGCAGTTTTGGAGATGCTCTGACCCAGTCGTCTTTGTCAAACTCACTCAAATCCTTACGCTTAGCCATTTTTCCTGCTTCTAACACATCAACTTTGAGGATAAAATGTTCACTTGCTGCCTAATATATCCCACCTACTAACAGGTGCCGTGATGAAGAGATAATCAGTGTTATTTACTTCACCTGTCAGTGGTCATAATGTTATGCCTGGTCAGTGTATATCACCTGATCATACCACACTTGAAACTCTTCCCTTAGCTAATAACTTCCCTAAAAATAGCCTTCTCCAATCATGTACTCTGCTGCGCTTTTTGCTCCCAGTTTCTTGTTTACAGTGGTTTCCAAATGCTTTCTGATTTTGAGTTTCTGATGATTACGTGTTTGCTTCTCTCTACCCTTTTGTATTTAGTATATTTATTTAGCTTCTGTTATTTTAGCACTAGCTTAGCATTTAGCATTGCCTTTTGTCTGATTCAAGTCAGTGTTTGTTTTCAGTGTTAGTTGTTTATTCTTTAGTATTGTTTATTGTGTTTAATTTAGTCATGAACCATTGTTTGTTGTTAGCATTTGGATTTTGTGTTAATATTTTACCTTTTTATGGTACAGCACGGGCGGCACGGTGGTGCGGTGGGTAGCACTGTCACCTCACAGCAAGAAGGTCCTGGGTTTGATCCTCAGACGCGGCGGTCTGGGTCCTTTCTGTGCAGAGTTTGCATGTTCTCCCCGTGTCTACGTGGGTTTCCTCCGGGAGCTCCAGTTTCCTCCCAGTCCAAAAAAATCAGTGAATGGGTGTGTGTATGTGTGTATGTGTGTCTGCCCTGCGATACCCTGTCCAGGGTGTTGCTGTGTACCTTGCGCCCATTGAGAAGTTGGGATGGGCTCCAGCACCCTTGCCACCCCTTGCCACCCTAGTTGGATGAGCAGTTAAGAAAGTGAGTGGTACAGCACACTTTGCTTATCAGTCACATTAATATAGTATATTAGCACTAGTTGTCACAGTGTTTTTTATGGTGTATGGTGGTGGATTTTGTATTTATTTGTGTTTCCTTCCACTCATGTTGTAATTGAATACACTGCACCAGTGTTCAGTCAGTTTTGTTTTGTGAAATCTATAAAATTTTTTCATGTAGCATTTTATTTTATTATATTATTTGGAACACTCATCTCACTGTAAAAAAGCCTTTTTTTCCAAATACGAATTACTGCTTGACTATCATTTTGATCATACGATGACTTTTCTTTTGGCACTTTGATTTAAGAATAAAAAACATTTTCTTTATATTGTAACTAATAAAACAGGAGTGTTTGTTTAAAAAATAAAAAAAACCACAAATGAACAATACAAAATAATTTGTTGTATAAACTTAGATCTGCTCAAGATCAGTAATTTCACTAGTGTAATAATGCATACATCTTGCAAGTTTGACTAAACACAGTGGCTTCTGAATAGGAATTACACACTGACAGATGCTACTGTAAACCGGGTAAACCGGGATAGACTATCAGATCCATCATTCATCATTGATTCCATGTGACTGAATCCTGGGGGTTGTAAGATAATGATTCTTGGACTGGCTTTTTCTGTTGAAATGTCAGGAATACAAAAAGCAACCCCATCAGGTAAAAGAAGTTTGCAAAGTGGTAAATGCTTTACTGTCCATGCTGCTATGGAATGTGTTAATAATACGGGTGATAATAATAATAATAATAATGAGGTTAATAGCAGAATTAATAGTAGAAAATAATAAGAAAAAGATGAAGAATAAGAATAATAAGAATAATGACCACAACTACAACAACAATAACAGTGATGAATCCACTGCCTTAAATGTAATATGCATCAGCATCCCCCTCTTTTAGTGTCCCAGTTTCCCTGTGAGTGTGCGTGTGTGTGCCGATGTGCTTATGTAATAACAGCAGGTCCTGTCTGGTGGATGCACACATGCATGTAGAGCACAGTTAAAAAAATAGTCTTGGGGAAACTTTATCCATATGGTTGCCAGGAGTTGTAAGCATTAATAATAGGACTGTATTAAATGACAATGGTTTTCCTAAGTACTTTTAAATACATGTTGCTATATTTATTATTGTAGAATAGCAGTTTCTCATGCAAATGCAGTCTAATAGCTTGAAGGTCACACAGTGGTTTTTGCCTGCCCTACGTGAGATTTTTTTGGATTCCCTGAATCTTTTCACAACATTATGTATGGTAGATGGTACAAAACCTAAATTAATTACTATCCTACATTTAGATTTTTTATTTGAACTGATTGCATTGATTAAACATTGCATTTTTTTTCTTGTACATTTGTCACTCATATACAGATTCAAAAAAATGATCAAAGCATAGATTGGCAATGACACACACTATAGAAACATAGAGCGATAGAGAGAGTAAACTAAGGTGAGTGATGTTAACAGGAGAGATTTGTTCTTTGTCAGTTTGTCATTTGCACCTGCATCCTGTTCTTCCCATTTTATCTGACGCAGCATAAGGAGAGAGAGAGAGAGAGAGAGAGAGAGAGAGAGAGAGAGAGAGAGAGTGTTAAGTCACTACTCCTGCGAGAGAAAGATTGCAGGTTGTGCTGCAGTTTCAGGACCGCATTTACCCAGTGGGTTATTAGCATAGAACCAGTGTTCTGCGGAGCGACTGATGCCACACATAAATTCACACATATACACTCGAGCATAGGCAGATGGATTTGGGTGATGCAGTGTGATCCTGAATGGTCACCATGACTCATTTCGGTGTACTGGATTGCATGGTGAATCGCAACACATCTGTGAAAAGCCTTCTCTGTGATCTGTACTGCGCCTTTAATGCCCAGGTGTGTATGTGCATGTGTAGGAATGTGTGTTCACATAGCTAAGCTCATACAGTGTGATAGCATAGACTGCTGCAGTGATATGATATGTTATTAAGGTTTGTGCATTTGTAGGTTTGTAGACAAATGTCTATAAGTGTTTTTTACCTAAACATATATGCTTCTGCTTACTGTGTCGTGCTGTGAGACTGCAGCATGTCTGCACCATATAACCACTGGTCCATTAAGAAATGGTGTACGTGACGACCAGGAAATGCATAAGTACATCACTTTATTTAAGGACACACCTGAATCAGATGGATATTGGTTAAAATGTGTGTTTATGTCATTTGACGCTGATTTTATTAGATGACTGATGACAGTTTTGGTCCACCAGAAGCCACCACAATAGCTTGCAATACCGCACTGGGGTAATAATTGTACACTCTCTGAAACTGTATGGAAAGAGTGGAACACGTTTCTTGTAAAGTATTGTGTAATATTTGAGCACTGACTAACATGTTTTTGTAGCTCCTTAATTGGATCAAAATCTGATGGCTGTGAAGGGTAAAACATAAGATTGACCTAATTTCCATACTTATCAAACTTATGAGCTCTTGTGTATTGTAAATAGTTGTCATTCTAAAAGAGAGCACTCCTATTAAAGTCAACCCAAACCATGCCACTAAAGGGTCATTTATTCAGGCCTGTACCATTCTCTTGGTATGTTCCACACATGCACTAGCCCACTGATAAAGAAGAGCATGGTAGGATGTAATTTTTTTAGTAGCATTATGAAATACATCAGGAAGCTTCTACAATCTTTATTTTATTTTATTTCTTTTATGTAATTTTTACTTTTTTTCGTGCATTTTTTCCCCAATTTTCCCGATTTAGCGCGCTTAATTTTTGTCTTCCGCTGCTGAGGGATACCAGATTGCATCCAAGGAGAGCACGTCACTGTACACGCCTCTTCCGACACGTGCACAGCCCTCCTCTTCCTGCCCCTGCATTCTGAACAGGCATCTCTTTCGCCGATCAGGGTCCTTACACAGCGTATGAAGTCCCACCCACCCACACATAGTCCAGCCCCCACCCTGCAGATACGGTGGCCAATTAATATCTGCTGCAGGCACTGCCAATTATGCCCGCCAGATGGCACCCAGCCGACCGGTGGCAACACCGAGTTTCGAACCGAGGAGTTCACAAACTCGGTGCTGGTGTGCTAGTGGAATATCCCGCTGCGCCACCTGGGCACCTAATTTTTACTTTTATTTTGCTTTATTCTGGTCAGAGTCATGGTGGTTCCAGTCAGAATAACTGGGCTCAATGCAGTAACATACCCCGGACAGGATGCCAATACATTGCAGCGCCTTAACCATTTACCTGTCAGACACAGCCAATCATGTCTGTATGTAGATGCCCGTGTGGATACGCTTAACCCTGAATGTAGTGGGCCAGCGCGGTTTACCCTTTGTCACAGTATGTTTTAATTATTATTTTTTTCCTTTCAATTTTAACCTGTCTGTACTCCAAACTTCTACTTGCCTCTCGGTCTGTTTCATTACTGTTTCATTGCTCATGTAGATTACAATAGGCATTTTCTTAAGGGATTCTATGCTATAGGGAAGACCAACTAAAAGTAGACCAAGTATTGACCCATGGGTAACTCCATAGCAAGGCTGTGAGGAATTTGGTAAATCTGAATATCTTCTGGCTACGTGCATAACTTCAGTGCTTACGTACGCAGAGGGAGACATTATCTTCTTTAAGTGTGCAGTGTCAGATGCAGCGGAGAAATTCAAAACACTGAGAACTGAGAATGTATGACGTATGTAGCGACTGTAGAATGGATCAGTTTTGTAGATTACAAAACAAAATTGATACTGGAATTGTTATCCTAAGTAGTTTGTATCTAGGATGTTAAGTTCAATAAAAACCCTATTACCTATAAAATAGGATAACTTAGTTTGTGGTGCAATACATGTTCAATATAGATTAGATTTGCTCTGGATTCAAAGCTAAATTCTCACAAACCCGGTATAGTAGAAAACCTAAAACTCCCCCATGTGTGTACAACATGAGAATCAGTCTTGGCTAATTGAATAAAGTGTATGTTGTGCTTGATTACGGCTTATTTCTAGAATTAATTCCAGAATGTTGATCCCAGCCACGGGTGCTGAACTAGCTTTATTAGTAACCATACATCTTCTCAGAGCCATTACACTGTTACCTTTTGCAGGCATTACAGTTCAGGCATGAATCCTGACCAACAATATTAGCACTCTCAGTTCTTTGTTCACTTTTGGGTAATTTTGGGTGGTGTTTAATTGTCATCACAAATAATGTGATGAAGAATGCTTCTTTAGCTTTCACCCCCGAGATTAAGGGAGGGATTCTTCAAAGCATCCTCTGCATTTATAAATATGATCTTGAAATGTTTTATAAAGTTGTTAATCCTAAATGCAAGATTTTTCCAAAAGCCATTGTAGGTCCTTATGGTATGGTGCCCTTTGTCACCCAGATGTTGGAATATTAGTTTTACCTTCTAAAGCTTAGAAAAGAAATGGAAAAGGGAATTTATGTCTGTTGTGAGGAGCATTACTGGTAGTCAGTGTTTAGGGGTTATGAGTAGAGAAGTAACTCAAGCAGACTTGAAGAAACCAATTCTCTGGTAAGTGATTCATTATCCACAGTGGTCACATATGGTCACCAGAACTGAGTATGGAATTTGATGGAAAAGAAAGAGGATATGGCAGTTTATCATGTTATGGTTATGACATATTTTTCACTTATCAGCTTATTGGGAAAGCTGGATCCCAGCAGTATGTATGGACTTTGGCCACCTTGGCTAGAGAACTGAAGATCACAGAATGAAGGGACTTTCTGTACCATGTATCATGTAGTCAGCAGCTATTTTAGAAGTTTGTTAAGAACCAGCAAAGGAGAATCGTGTAATGGTCTGATCTAAAAATTTAGTTAGGGCTAATTTTCTATGTAAAGAAAACATCACATTTGTTGTATACTTTCATAAAGAATTTGAGATTAGTGATAAGAGCTGACATGATGCAGTTGGCCTGAAGATCGACAACATCAAATATAACCATGAGTGCCAAACTCTGAGAAGCAAAAGGAATCAAGTGTGGATTTTAGAAGGAGGTAGGCCACAATGATACAAAGTTTACAATGATTTAGCTACAGCAACATGATTCAAATATAATCTTCAAATAATCTTTAATAATCTTCAGCTTTATATATGAACATTTGAGTGTCATAAAACGGGGAAAATGGTAACCATACTTATCCCTTACCTAGAAGTTCTAAGGATATGGCGAAATATAAAAAGACCTGGATCAGAATTAATAAAGCCTCCATAACTTGTAGTAATTGAAGACAATTCTAGCAGAGTTTGCAATGACACACTCCGTATTGTGGACAGCTCCAGCAACTACTCCCATTGCAACTGATGTAGGTAGAAATGAGTTACTTCTGCTTTTATACTGTATTTCCCTCTGCTTTTGGAAAAGCGAAGACAGGAATCTCTAGAGGATTGTGTGCAAGCTTTCTGATGTCCTTCTTGGTTGTTTTTTATTGGATTTTCCTAGCTAGAATAGTGAATAGTGTAATATATTCAAAATATATACAAAAGTGTAATATGTCCAGTGTGGCAGTAATGTAGAACAGTACGATGATCATGAACAGTTGATTTTAAGTGCTAGCTGAACATGCTAAAAATTTGTATTCCAAAAACGAATACTGAGAAAAGAAAGATTGTCATGCAACTGTCAGGTCAGTTGGAGCTATAAAAAATTGTGAGCGTGTGTGTCTGCCCTGTGATGGACTGTTGAGGGTGTTTTTGCTTTTCGCCATATGATTTAGGCACACTGCGACACTGGCCAGGATAAAGTGGTGGTTAAACAGACACTGAATAAATGAATGAATGAATATACCAGTTTTCATGCTTCTGTGTACAATTATAAAGAGCACTACAGTTCTCACCTGAACAGGGAAACTTTAGTAATGCTTGTATATGATGTAATCATGAACGATGTAACTATTAGGCATTAATAGCTGTTATTAGTTATGTGGTGTGAGTATAAAGTGGGACTGTTGTGTAGAATGATGTGGAGATTTTTCATCATGCTCCTGTATAAAGGTTTGAATTATGATAAAATAATACACTGATCAGCCATAACATTAAAACCACCTCCTTGTTTCTACACTCACTGTCCATTTTATCAGCTCCACTTACCATATAGAAGCACTTTGTAGTTCTACAATTACTGACTGTAGTCCATCTGTTTCTCTGCATGCTTTGTTAGCCCCCTTTCATGCTGTTCTCCAATGGTCAGGACTCTTCCAGGACCACTACAGAGCAGGTATTATTTAGGTGGTGGATCATTCTCAGCACTGCAGTGACACTGACATGGTGGTGGTGTGTTAGTGTGTGTTGTGCTGGTATGAGTGGATAAGACAGCAGCGCTGCTGGAGTTTTTAAACACCTCACTGTCACAGCCAACAGCGCCCCGTGGGCAGCGTCCTGTGACCACTAATGAAGGTCTAGAAGATGATCAACTCAAACAGCATCAATAGATGAGCGATCATGTCTGACTTTACATCTACAAGGTGGACCAACTAGGTAGAAGTGTTTAACAGAGTGGACAGTGAGTGGACACAGTATTTAAAAACTCCAGCAGTGCTGCTGTGTCTGATCCACTCATACCAGCACAACACACACTAACACACCACCACCATGTCAGTGTCACTGCAGTGCTGAGAATGATCCACCACCTAAATAATACCTGCTCTGTGGTGGTCCTGTGGGGGTCCTGACCATTGAAGAACAGGGTGAAAGCAGGCTAAAAAGTATGTAGAGAAACAGATGGACTACAGTCAGTAATTGTAGAAGTGGAGCTGATAAAATGGACAGTGAGTGTAGAAACAAGGAGGTGGTTTTAATGTTATGGCTGATCAGTGTAATGTTAGAAGGATATAGTAGCTCATACTGTGCCTGTGCCATTTTTTCTTTTAATTTTTCAGAAATGTATTTATAGCATCTGAGAGTGTTGCAAACAGTAACTGTCTCTTTCTGGCACGTTTCCCTCTATGGATCAGATCAATATGTGAAATGTTTATATGAATAACACTGGGAATTCTGTTTCTTTCTTTGTGTATGTGTGTGTGTGTGTGTGTGTGTGTGTGTAACAGTTCGATTCTGGCTATCTGTGTGCATAATTCTGTGTTCAGACAGTAATATAAATGTACTAAGCAGTTTGAGCCGAATTTTGGGTGCAATTTGGCCACATTCTGCACAAAATACACAACGAATGTTATGTATAAAACATACTAAATATTTATTATTCATTATTACATTTATCCTAAATTTCATAGCAGCTTTACTCTGCCTCAATCAAATTGAAGTAGCAATTAATTATTTACCATGTGCATGATGCACTACAGCTTTAGTACTCAGAATGTTGGGCACATCCTGCCCAGGCAGCTATCATTTATTTATTATTCACTGGGCATTAGAAACAGTTCACTCATCATCTGACATTTTAATCTTTAATAAATCATTTAAAATACAGACAATGGTGTGAAGACAAGTTAACAGTGTGAAGGGAATCAAGACTGCACATTAACCATTTGCTGCATTAACTGGATTTGTCTTGATACAGCATAACTGTAACCTGAATAAACTGTTATACAAAAATTATTAAATAATGTATTTCATACTAGGTGGCTCGGTGGGTTGCACTGTCGGTCTTGGGATTGATTCCCAGGGAGAGCAGTCCAGGTCCTTTTTGTGTGGAGTTTGCATGTTTTTTAGTGTGTTTGCATGGGTTTCCTACCTCAAGTCCAAAGACATGCAGTCAGGTTAATAGTAGCTACTAACATTGCCATAAATATACACCATATTGCTAAAAGTATTTGTTCGTCTGCCTTCATAAACTTGAGTGACATCCCATTCTTAATCCATAGAGTTTAATATGATGTTGGCCCACCCTTTGCAGCTATAACAGCTTCAACTTTTCTGGGAAGGCTTTCCACAAGGTTTAGGAGTGTGTTTATGGGAATTTTTGACCATTCTTCCAGAAGTGCATTTGTGAGGTCAGACACTGATGTTGGACGAGAAGGCCTGGTTCCCAGTCTCCACTCTAATTCATCCCAAAGGTGTTCTATCGGGTTGAGGTCAGGACTCTGTGCAGGCCAGTCAAGTTCTTCCACACCAAACTCGCTCATCCATGTCTGGACCTTGCTTTGTGCACTGGTGCACAGTCATGTTGGAACCAAAATCTCTTGGTATGCTGAAGCATTAAGAGTTCCTTTCCCTGGGACTAAGGGGCCGACCCCAACTCCTGAAAAACAACCCCACACCATAATCCCCCCTCCACCAAAATTTACATTTGGCACAATGCAGTCAGACAAGTTCCGTTCTCCTGGCAAACGCCAAACCCAGACTTGTCCATCGGATTGCCAGATGGAGAAGCGTGATTGAGTCCAGTGGTGGAGTGCTTTACACCACTGCATCCGACGCTTTGCATTGCGCTTGGTGATGTAAGGCTTGGATGCAGTTGCTCGGCCATGGAAACCCATTCCACGAAGCTCTCTACACACTGTTCTTGAGCTAATCTGAAGGCCACATGAAGTTTGGAGGTCTGTAGCGATTGACTCTGCAGAAAGTTGGCGACCTCTGCGCACTATGCGCCTCAGCATCCACTGACCCGCTCTGTCATTTTACGTGGCCTACCACTTTGTGCCTGAGTTGCTGTCGTTCCCAATCGCTTCCTCTTTGTTATAATGTTTGTAGAAGCAGTCTCCGTGCCTAGGTGCTTGGTTTTATACACCTGAATACTTTTGGCAATATAGTGTATGTATGTGTGGGTATGTGTTTGCCCTGTCTGGCAAACCTGTCTAGCAACCTGTCTGGGATGTTTCTTGCCTTTCACCCAGTGAAACGGACTCACTGCAACCCTGAATAGGATAAAGGGGTGGTAAAACAGACAGTGAATTGTTTTCCATATAGAATGTGTTCTAGTTAAGCCCAAAAATGAGCAGTTCAAACATTGCAGCTGTATCTTCACTCTTGAGTCCATATTGTGTATTTTTATCCACTCTGCAGTATTTTTTGGCTTGCAAAGGTACTGCTCATGTACTTATTATGTTTGTGCACTTAGTTGGACCAGCAAGCTTTACATGCTTAATGCATGGGTAATGGGTAAAATCTACTTCAAAAGTCTTTGCAAATGGAAAATGTGGCCCTATTTTAAACCTTCTCTGTGCACAAAGACTTGGAAGGTCAGTATGTTTTGCCACTGATTCGTCTGAAGTGGCTTATGCATGCAGGGTTTTACTGTACAGTCAGTTGATCATAAATTCTGTAAAAGACTGCATCCATTGTCCGACTCTCTTCTCAGTCTGGCTTTTTTGTCAGATCCCTGACCCCAAATTTAATTTTAGCCTTTCTGATGATAGTGGAACTGATCTGACTTTGTTCAAACTTAAAAATGCTCTTTGTATGCAAGCTACAGTGCAGCTTTATGAAATATACCAGCACTGCAACCTGGTAGCTAGCCGCCAAGAGAAGGAAGGAGTCATCCATTCACTGTTTTGTGCTGGAGGCCATGCTGAGAATGCACCATTGTGTGTTTTCGGTCATCTGGGTTTAGCTTGACATGTAGGCGTGTTTGAAGCTGTTTTTCAGGGATTCTCGGCAAACAGGAGGGTATTAATAATTCATCGTGAAAATGTGGGGAAGATCATAATTAGGGTTGCATCTGGGGATGCCCAGGGGATTCAGGATGGAAGGGGGTTTGGGGTCTGAAGGTCTTTGTCTAGGAGTTTTAAATCATGCACACGCCTAGGGCATCATGCTCAGACAATAACAAGACATAGTCCAGGGCATGAAAAGGTGTAGAGGAAATTATTTCGGAGCATGAGGGTGATTTAATAGGTATTATAGCATTAGATAGTGTTGTGAGGGGCATGTCTGGTTACTTGCTTTTAAATAATAAAAACTGTTTAATGACTGAGGTATGAAGGGTTTAATTTCAGGATTCATTTTAAGTTTAATTTCAAAATGATGAGATGCACAGTAGTTTTGTATAGTGCGAGTCTCCTTGTGGCACCTTGCACCTCCTGGGAGGTTCTCGGTTCTGTCTTGATGGTCAAATTGTGCACCTACGCTGCAGGGTTTCCATGAAAACATAAAACAAATGAATAGAAACCATGATTAAATACACATCTCTTAACCTGAAATGAATTAAGGCCTAACAAGCTGCAGGTTAAAAGAAACTGGTACATCAGTCATATGCATCTTCATGTTCTCTCTGCTGGCCATAGTTCCACAGATGAAACCATCAAATTTTATTTATGGTTGTTTACAAACTGCAGAGGAAGGAAACTATTAAAGACTATTAATTGAAACACTCAACAGCACAGAGGCAAAAAAAACTGAACTTGACTTGATGCTCTTCCCTGAGTCCTGACTGTAGCATGAAGGGTGTGAGATGCAGAGCGATAGGAAATATATATCTATAATGACATGGGACCCAGCACATCACACAGATGCTGGATTGGATTGAGATTTGGGGAATTTGGAGGCCAAGTCAACACCTCAGACTTGTTGTTGTGCTCCTCAAACCATTCCTGAACCATTTTTGCTTTGTGGCAGGGCGCATTATCCTGCTGAAAGAGGCCACAGCCATCAGGGAATATTGTTTCCATGAAAGGGTGTACATGGTCTGCAACAATGCTTAGGTAGGTGGTACGTGTCAAAGTAACATCCACATGGATGGCACATGTTTTTCCAGCAGAACATTGCCCAAAGCATCACACTGCCTCTGCTGGCTTGCCTTTTTGCCATAGTGCATCCTGGTGCCACGTGATGTAAAAGATGTGATTCATCAGACCAGGCCACCTTCTTCCATTGCTCCGTGGTCCAGTTCCCGTGCTCATGTGCCCATTGTTGGTGCTTTCGGCGGTGTACAGGGGTCAGCATGGGCACCCTGACTGGTCTGCGGTTACGCAGCCCCATACGCAACAAACTGTGATGCACTGTGTATTCTGACACCTTTCTATCAGAACCAGCATTAACTTCTTCAGCAATTTGAGCTACATGGTATAACGAGGTCTGTGGTAGCTGGTGAACGTGCCCCGGGTTCCCAGCGAAACAGACGTTACAGAGCTCAGCAAACAAAGGGTTCTTATACCAGACCTCCCAATTAGTGCTGATCACCCACAGCTGTGGGGCTGGCTATTTAAGCCAGCTCTACACAGCAGTGGGTGTCGCACCTTTGTTTGTTTTGTGGTCTCTTGTGGCAGCTCGTCCACACTGTTGTTTAGCTATAGGTGGTAGCCCTGGTGGCGCTAGGCCATTAGGGTAAGTAAAACCGCAAGGTTTGAGGTATGAGGGTTTTCTTTCGTCCTCTTAGAAATAGTGTGGTGCGACGCCGCGCAGTCCTCGAACTGCTGTTTGTTTCAGCGCTAGCTTTAGCTTAGCGGTCTCACTCAGTGCTCTAGTAGCGCTGGTTATATCCTAGGCATCAGTGCCTTCAGTCAAACAGAACATTGGATTCTCCAACCGCTGGGTGGCGACTCCGGAAAGTACTCGGTAGTCACGCCAACATCCCCGGTTCGAATCCACACTCTCTACAGCTGCCCAGCTCTCGTGCAGTTGCTGGGCAGACTCCTTATCGCTGTCTCTTTAAAACGCTAACATTAGCATTAGCGGCTTTCACTCCGCGCTGTTTTAGCGTTGGTGGTAATTTCGGCATCAGTGCCTTTAGTTAAACGGAACATTGGATTCTGTAACCGCTGGGTGGCAACTCCGGAAAGTAATCGGCAGTCACGCCAGCATCCCCGGTTCGAATCCACGCCTTACCGTGTGTAACCTTTCTCTTTTGTTTTTCTCCTTTTCAGATCGGTGTTTGTCAGCTTCCGTCGGAGTTTCCGATTGGGTTTTGTTTTATTTTATGTTAGCTGTTTACCTTTTCTGTTGTCCTTATTAATTAAATAAAATATCTTTTTATAATTTTACTTCTGCATTTGTGTCCCTTTCTTCCCACGTGACAGAAAGGTGCGACCATACCATGGACGCAGCAGAAGTTCCACCCCTTACGGACGTTCTACGTCATCAAGGGGTAGCGTTAGGCAGGCACGAGGTGGCCCTAAACGAGTTGGCGCAGCGGGTAGCTGCGCTCACCCTGCAGTCGCCAATTCTTAGGTCCGGTCCTGAACCCCCTGCCCACTCTCCTACCCACTCCGGAGGGTGCGGAAACCGCGACACCCCTATTTCGCCTCCCGAAAGGTATTCGGGAGAGGCTAAGAGGTGCCGTGGCTTCCTCCTCCAGTGTGCCCTTGCGTTTGAGCTGCAACCCTCTCGCTACCCTACGGAGCGATCGAAGGTTGCATACATAATTTCCCTGCTGACTGGCCGAGCTTTAGAATGGGCTACTGCCCTCTGGGAGCAAAATGCTCCAGAATGCTCTTCGGAAAGCTCCTTTAAGGAAGCTATAAAGGAGACCTTTTTTCACCCTTCGGGTGGCCGTGAGGTAGGCCCTCGTCTACTCGAGCTTACCCAAGGTGCTCGGTCAGTAGCCGATTATGTAATCGAGTTTCGAACGCTCGCGGCTGAGTGTGGTTGGGACGAGGGGGCCCTTACTGCCATATTCCATCGTGGTTTGTCTGGTAAGGTGAAGGACGAGCTAGCCACCAGGGACCCTCCTACCACTCTTAAGGACTTCTATGTCCTGGCCAACGCCATAGACACCCGCCTTCGCCAGCGAGCCCGGGAACGGGGCACCTGTTCCCCGTTCACCCGCTCGCAGGTCTCTCCCAATTCTCCTCCGCCTGTCCTGGATCCTGAGCCCATGCAGTTGGGGTCAGCTCGCGCTGGTGCCCCAACGGCTTCGGGTCCGTCTGCCAGACCCCGGCAGCCGTTAAACTAGCAGGCCGCTCTCGAGCTAGGGACTCGGGAGTGAGCCGAACTACCATCCCTGCCCAAGGACTATTTCTGCAGGCCCGGTTGCTTTGGGGTCTGGGAGACACAGACCTTCGGGTCTGTGTGGATTCAGGCGCGGTGGAGAGTTTCATAGACATCAACCTGGTACACAGGCTGGGGATTGAGGTCCAACCGCTAACAACTCCAGTGTCGGTCCATGCTGTGGATGGCCGACCTGTAGCGGGCAGCCCGATAACCCACCAGACGCGACCTCTCACGTTGCGCCTGGAAAACCACGAGGAACGGATCACCTTTCTTGTGACTCACGTTCCTCACCTCCAGGTGGTTTTGGGGTATTCGTGGCTGCAAAGACACAACCCCCAGATCGACTGGGCCACCGGATCGATCTTTATCTGGGGAACGCAGTGTCGGGACTCGTGCCTACTGCAAGGCGGCGCGAGCCCCGAGCCGTCCGAACCCAAGATGGCGATTCCGGATTTGGCAGCTGTTCCTCCTGTGTACCATGATTTACGGGAGGTTTTTAGCAAGTCCCGGGCGCAGGACTTGCCCCCCCACAGACCGTTCGATTGCGCCATCAACCTTTTGCCCGGCACTACTCCTCCTAGGGGGCGCCTTTTTTCGCTCTCCGGCCTAGAAAAGGTTGCTATGGAGGAGTATGTGCGTGAGGCGCTTAAACAGGGGTTCATCCGTCCTTCTTCCTCCCCAGCTGGGGCAGGGTTCTTTTTTGTGAACAAGAAGGACGGCACCCTGCGCCCCTGTATCGATTATCGCGGTCTGAATGCCATTACGATCAAGGATCGGTACCCGCTGCCGCTGATGGCCACGGCTTTCGAAGCCCTTCAGCGAGCATCGGTTTTTTCAAAGCTCGATCTTCGCAGCGCGTACAATTTGATCCGGATCAGGCAGGGGGATGAGTGGAAGACTGCGTTCATTACGCCCACTGGCCACTATGAGTACTCGGTGATGCCATTTGGGTTAATGAATGCCCCCGCAGTCTTCCAGAGATTTATCAATGAGGTCTTGCGGGAGACTCTTGGTAAATTCGTCTATGTTTACTTAGACGATATTCTTATCTTTAGTCAGTCCATCGACGAGCATATAGGGCATGTCCGACGAGTTCTCCAGCTCTTGCTCGACAACCATCTGTTTGTCAAGCTGGAGAAGTCGGTCTTTCACTCCCCCACGGTCTCGTTTCTGGGGTTTGTAGTGTCCAAGGGCACCCTGCGCATGGACTCGGCTAAAGTATCTGCGGTGGAGAAGTGGCCAACTCCAAGTTCTTTACGCCAACTGCAAAGGTTTTTGGGCTTTGCAAACTTTTTTCGGCGTTTCATTAAGAACTTTAGCTCAGTCGCCGCCCCGTTAACGGACCTCACAGGCAAAGGTCCGTTCCAATGGACGGTGCAGGCCCAGCAAGCTTTCGACAAGCTAAAAACACTCTTGACGACTGCTCCCGTCTTGCAGTTGCCCGACCCAGAGGAACCCTTCGTTGTCGAAGTGGATGCTTCCGAGGTCGGGGCTGGGGCAGTTTTGTCCCAAAGAGTGGGGCCGGGGAAGAAGCTACATCCATGTGCCTTCTTCTCGCACCGCCTGACTCCAGCCGAGCGGAACTACCCGGTTGGAGACAGGGAACTCTTGGCCATTAAGTTGGCGTTAGAGGAGTGGCGACACTGGCTCGAGGGGGCCAAACATCCTTTTCTTGTCTGGACGGATCACAAAAATCTGTCATTCATCCAGCAAGTCAAGAGGATGAACTCCCGTCAGGCCCGGTGGTCCTTATTTTTTGGAAGGTTCAATTTCACACTGTCTTATAGACCGGGGTCCGAAAACGTCAAACCGGACGCTCTGTCTAGACAGTGGGAACCGACCAGGCCGGAGACCGGACCTGATCCCGTGATCCCCTCGACCCAGATAGCGGCCCCAATCACATGGGGCATATCGAAGGTCATTCGGGATGCCCAACGGGCTGAACCCGACCCCGGTGGGGGACCTCCTGACAGACTGTACGTACCTTCATCCGTACGGCGTCAGGTCTTCGAGTGGGCTCATGCTTCCCCATTTGCGGCGCACCCAGGCGTGACTAAGTCCCTGGTCTTGCTGCGCCGAAGATTTTGGTGGCCGGGGATGGAGAATGAGGTACGTGACTTTGTCCGTGCCTGCTCGGTGTGTGCTCTTAACAAGAGTCCCAGAGAGCGCCCCAGGGGCCTTCTTCACCCGTTGCCAATACCGGCTAGACCGTGGTCCCACATTGCCCTGGACTTTGTGACAGGCTTGCCTAAGTCCAGAGGGTTCACGGCGGTATTGGTAATTGTCGACCGGTTTACCAAATCTTGCCTCTTTATCCCACTGCCCAAGCTACCATCCGCCATGGGCACTGCGCAGATCATTCTGAATCATGTGGTGAGAGCACATGGGGTCCCCTCAGACATTGTGTCAGATCGGGGCCCACAGTTTGTGAGCCAGTGCTGGCGGGCCTTTTGCCAAATTATTGGCGCGAAGGCCAGCTTATCCTCCGGTTACCACCCGGAGTCGAATGGGCAGTCGGAGAGGCTTATCCAGGATCTGAGCAAGATGCTCAGGTGCCTGACGGCAGGGAATCCGACCACGTGGTCGGATAAGCTGATGTGGGCAGAGTTTGCTCACAACACCCTGCATCATTCGGCGATCGGCATGTCACCGTTTGAAGCTCAGTTCGGGTACCCTCCTCCGCTCTTTCCTGAGCAAGAGCAGCAGGTAGCGGTCCCGTCTGTACAGCTTCAGGTCCGCCGCTGCCGCGCCGCCTGGCGCAAAGCTAGGCAGGCACTTGTGGCCACCCAGCGCTCTGTGAAGCGCAAAGCTGACCGCAGGCGGCAGCCGGCTCTTACCTTCCGGCCAGGCCAACGAGTACTTGTTTCAACGAGGGATCTCCCCGTTCGAGGTGTTCCACATAAGTTGGCACCCAAGTACATTGGCCCGTTCAAGGTGGTAAGGCGGATTAACCCGGTGACGTATAGGTTGGAGCTTCCTCCCCGCATGAAAGTGCATCCAACCTTCCATGTCTCCCATCTCCGACCATTTATGTGCGGGGGAGTTTTACCCCCTCCCCAACCTCCCGCCCCTCGTATCATCCAGGGTGCCCCTGCCTTCACGGTTCGCCGGTTACTTGACAGCAGGAAGGTTCAGGGTAGTACCCAATACTTGGTGGATTGGGAAGGTTACGGCCCTGAGGAACGTTCATGGGTACCGGCTCGTCAGATCCTGGACCCTGAACTGATCCGCGAGTTCCGACGGAACCGTGCTGCGGGTCTTGGGACCTCAGGAGCTGTCCCTAGAGGAGGGGGTTCTATAACGAGGTCTGTGGTAGCTGGTGAACGTGCCCCGGGTTCCCAGCGAAACAGACGTTACAGAGCTCAGCAAACAAAGGGTTCTTATACCAGACCTCCCAATTAGTGCTGATCACCCACAGCTGTGGGGCTGGCTATTTAAGCCAGCTCTACACAGCAGTGGGTGTCGCACCTTTGTTTGTTTTGTGGTCTCTTGTGGCAGCTCGTCCACACTGTTGTTTAGCTATAGGTGGTAGCCCTGGTGGCGCTAGGCCATTAGGGTAAGTAAAACCGCAAGGTTTGAGGTATGAGGGTTTTCTTTCGTCCTCTTAGAAATAGTGTGGTGCGACGCCGCGCAGTCCTCGAACTGCTGTTTGTTTCAGCGCTAGCTTTAGCTTAGCGGTCTCACTCAGTGCTCTAGTAGCGCTGGTTATATCCTAGGCATCAGTGCCTTCAGTCAAACAGAACATTGGATTCTCCAACCGCTGGGTGGCGACTCCGGAAAGTACTCGGTAGTCACGCCAACATCCCCGGTTCGAATCCACACTCTCTACAGCTGCCCAGCTCTCGTGCAGTTGCTGGGCAGACTCCTTATCGCTGTCTCTTTAAAACGCTAACATTAGCATTAGCGGCTTTCACTCCGCGCTGTTTTAGCGTTGGTGGTAATTTCGGCATCAGTGCCTTTAGTTAAACGGAACATTGGATTCTGTAACCGTTGGGTGGCAACTCCGGAAAGTAATCGGCAGTCACGCCAGCATCCCCGGTTCGAATCCACGCCTTACCGTGTGTAACCTTTCTCTTTTGTTTTTCTCCTTTTCAGATCGGTGTTTGTCAGCTTCCGTCGGAGTTTCCGATTGGGTTTTGTTTTATTTTATGTTAGCTGTTTACCTTTTCTGTTGTCCTTATTAATTAAATAAAATATCTTTTTATAATTTTACTTCTGCATTTGTGTCCCTTTCTTCCCACGTGACACATGGGCCAGCCTTCGATCCCCACGTGCATCAATGAGCCTTGGCCGCCCATGACCCTGTCGCCGGTTTACCACTGTTCCTTCCTCGGGCCACTTTTGATAGATGCTGACCACTGCAGACCGGGAACACCCCACAAGAGCTGCAGTTTTGGAGATGCTCTGACCCAGTCGACTAGCCATCACAATTTGGCCCTTGTCAAACTCACTCAAATCCTTACGCTTGATCATTTTTCCTGCTTCTAACACATCAACTTTGAGGATAAAATGTTCACTTGCTGCCTAATATATTCTACTCACTAACAGGTGCCGTGATGAAGAGATAATCAGTGTTATTCACTTCACCTGTCAGTGGTCATAATGTTATGTCTGGTCGGTGTATACAACAGTGTGTTATGAATAATTTTTTCTAGTAGTAGCATGTAGAGTGTAAATAATAGAGGTCCCAGCACTGAACAAATTGGGAGCGGTCAGTCAGATAGCATTTAAAGCAAGAGAGTGCAAGTGTTGGTTAGGTCTAAATCCTGATTAAAATGTATCGTGAATACTGTTCTGTGCAGATAAGAACATAGTTATTGGGAAACTTCTTTTTCTAGAATCTTGGAGACAGGGCATGTTTAAAATCGGCCTTTAATTTGATTGCACATGTGGATCAATATTAGTTATTTTAATTAGGGCTTAGATAACTGCACAGTTAAACAATGTAAGCACATAACCAAAGCTATACGATTTGTTTTATAAGGTAAGCAGTGACTTTACAATGGCAAGGAGTGAATTTTTGAGTAAGTGGGTTAGAATAGGGTTAAGTATGCATGTCAATGATTTAATCTGTTGTAATGCAGCTAGCTCAATTTGAGAGATTGGATTAAAGAAATTGAGTTGGATAAGCCACTATCACTCATGCTGCTTCAAGTGAATTGCTGCTTAATAGGGCAAGGTGGCACACTTTGAATTTGAAGTCTATCGTGTTCTAAAAAAATTAGAATATGGCATCTTTTCTTGCTATTTTATACACTTCTGATCTAGTGTGCTGCCATTTGCCCTCAGTTAGCTGCTTGTTTTAGAGTATGTGTGTGGTCATCATACAACCCAAATGTTGGGGAAAATAAATGACATTGTTTCTTATATTTACATTGACTTTTATTTTAATGCAGACTGTATGAACCTGAGATATTTCATGTTTTATCTGGTTAGCTTTATTTCATTTGTTAATATACATCCATTCCTGGATTTTAGGTTTGCAACACTTTCCAAAAAAGTTTGGATGAAGGCAATTTAGGGCTAGTAATGAGATTAAAAAAAACTCATTGATGTGAGTTTAAACAGGTGATGTCTGGAAGTGATTGTAGTCATGATGGATAACAAAGTCTTTGAGGAACAAGGATGGGAATAGTATCACCGTCAACAAAAATGTAAGAATATTATTAACATTTAAAAATAGTGTTATGTTTAAAAACTAAGTTCTTACCAACTTACTTTCTTAACCGGTTATCTAATTCGCAAGGGGGGGGGGGGGGGGGTGCTGGAGCCTATCCCTACTTTTCAATAGGCACAAGGCACACAGTAACACCCTGGACCCAGCGCCAGTCCATTGCAGGGCAGACACACACCCATACACACACCCATTCATCTATAGGGCAATTCAGCGTCTCCAATTAACCTGACTGCATGTTTTCGGACTGTGAGAGGAAACCGGAGCTCCCAGAGGAAACTCACGCAGACACGGGGAGAACATGCAAACTCCACACAGAAAGGACCCGGATCATCCCACCTAGGGATCGAACCCAGGACCTTCTTGCTGTGAGGCAACAGTGCTACCCACCGAGCCACTGTGCTGCTCAAAACAAGTTCTTTAAAGAAATATTGGAAGTTTTATTTAAATATTTCGCCGTCTACAGTGCATAACATTATTAAACAATTCGAGGAATGTGGCAGGGCAAGGGGCCAAGCCTAAGCTTAACATTCGTGATCTCCGATCTCTCAGACCGCACTTTATCAAGTAAAGTTATTCAAAAATAGCTGATATAACCACATTTGGCAAACCTTTGTCAAGCACTACAATATGAAGTTATATTTACAAATGACTATTAAAACTCTACTGTGAAAAAGTTATTTTGACTCTAAGCCACATTGAGGTCAGACGAATCAGCAAGTTTAAACAATGGGAAGAATGGGAAAACAAAACAACTAAAACACTTATCACAGGTAAAATTAGCACTAGCCACCTTATCCACTGAGTTATCACTGAGCCCAAAAACTGCCTGCCACTTCTTACAATGGCCAGTGATGAATTCTTACATTTACAGCATTTAGCATTTTCAGAGTGGGAAAAAAGAAAGGGAAAGAGTTGTTTCAGAATGAGATGGAGAAATTGAGTAAGGAGATTGTAGAGAAAAGAGTAAGGGAATATGATGTGTTTTCCCTATGTTTCTCTAAAATGCAGAATCCCCCTTTCTCTTTGTAGGCAGGAATTCCAGGCCTCTGACCCCCCACAATGGCCACCATTTCCATATGAAAGCGTCCTGTTGGCAGGACAGAGAGAACTGCTTTACAATCAGAGTCAACACTTCAACCAACTCAGCTCTGTTTCCACTCATCACATCGAACTGAACACACTCCTGGCTTGTTAGATACCTCCAAAGGATGCTGGTGAAGCACTGGGGTAGATTGGAAATGCTAGTGCATGTGTGGGTGTGTGTCCACTCAGTGGGTTAGAGTGGCATTATGGTGGAAGCCATGAGCTAGAGCGAAAAGCTGGAGAGTCTCTGATGAAGAAAAAAACCTGGCTGAAAAGACGCAATGCAGGCAGACTGGGGGGAGGAGTTGGAGGCGGGGTTATGACCTGTCATGGTGGGAAGGAGGGTTTTTAACGACTGTGTAACCAAGGGAGACGTGCACATGTATACGCACACGCAGCAAGTCCGAAAAAAGGGACGGTATGCTGCTATGACAAAAGCATTATAGACAGCAGGAGGGTGAGCAGCACTATTGGACAGAAAGAAACAGTAAAGATGGCGGGAGATTAGGAATTTCTTTCCATATTTTTACTGGCATGGTCAGAAAAGGAGGTTCAAAAACTAGCCCATAATGTCACTGGATGTACTCATTAAGCAATTTATTAGGTACATCTATCTGGTACATACATTCATCAGCAATCTATAAGCTACACCTACTATACAAATAAACTTGGAGGGTATACAAATATGGACTGTAGTCCATCTGTTGCTTTGTACATTTTCTGTCCCCCCCCTGAATAGGACCCCATACACCTCCCACTGATCAGAGATCATTTGAGTGGTGGATCATTCTTCATACTAAAATGAGACTAGCTTGGTCATTACAGGGGTATGTGTGTGTTGTTCTGGTATAAATGTATTTGGTGCAGCTGTGTTGCTGGGATTTTTAAACACCTCACTGTTAATGCTGGGAGAAAGGCACGCCAACCAAAAAAACAAAAGCCAACAGCGCCCTGTGATCAGAAAGTGTCCACACATTGTGCACACAAGTGTCCAACAGATTTACACACATTGTGTTTCTGACTGTCCATCTACAACCAGAACTAACAGGTAATATGTTCCTAATAAAAAGGCCAGTAGGTTTAAACAGGATTTAACATTTTTAACAACACTGCTGCACCTGCTACACTTATAACAGAACAACACACACTAGCATGTCATTACCATGTTAGTGTTATTGCTGGGAAAGAATGGTTCACCAACCAAACATCATCAGATCCATTTTGATTGTTACTGTAAATTAGGTACAGGGATGTAACTGGCAACAGATAGTCTACAGTCAGTAATCGTATACCCACAAGTTCATGTGATTGGTAGGTGTAGCTTAGGAAATAATGAATGAGTGAACATACCATATACACCGATCAGCCATAACATTAAAACCACGTCCTTGTTTGTACACTCACTGTCCATTTTATCAGCTCCACTTACCATATAGAAGCATTTTGTAGTTCTACAATTACTGACTGTAGTCCATCTGTTTCTCTGCATGCTTTGTTAGCCCCCTTTCATGCTGTTCTTCAATAGTCAGGACTCTCCCAGGACCACTACAGAGCAGGTATTATTGAGGTGGTGGGTCATTCTCAGCACTGCAGTGACACTGACAGTTGTGGTGGTGTGTTAGTGTGTGTTGTGCTGGTATGAGTGGATCAGACACTAATGGAGTTTTTAAACACCTCACTGTCACTGCTGGACTGAGAATAGTCCACCAACCACATATATCCAGCCAACAGCGCCCCATGGGCAGCGTCCTGTGACCACTGATGAAGGTCTAGAAGATGACCAACTCAAACAGCAGCAATAGATGATGATCGTCTCTGACTTTATATCTACAAGGTGGACCAACTAGGTAGGAATGTCTAATAGAGTGGACAGTGAGTGGACATGGTATTTAAAAACTCCAGCAGCATTGCTGTGTCTGATCCACTCATACCAGCACAACACACAATAACACACCACCACCATGTCAGTGTCACTGCAGTGCTGAAAATAATCCACCACCTAAATAATACCTGCTCTGTGGTGGTCCTTTGGGGGTCCTGACCATTGAAACACAGCACGAAAGGGGGCTAACAAAGCATGCAGAGAAACAGATGGACTATAGTCAGTAATTGTAGAACTACAAAGTGCTTCTATATGGTAAGTGGAGCTGATAAAATGGACAGTGAGTGTAGAAACAAGGAGGTGGTTTTAATGTTATAGCATGTGTACCTAATAAAGTGCTTGGTGAGTATAAACAAGTTAAACAATACAAGGTACTTAGGCAATTCATTAGCCCAACACCACCTAGATTAAACTTTGCAACAAGATTGGGCACTGAACAGACACAATTGGCTGTGTCCATTAAGGGTTGGCTGAATGTGGTTAAGCCTTTTTGCTGCTGTAACAGAATGCATGCATGGTAGATATAAACAGAATGCATAGCATGATCAGACATACATCATAAGGCTCTTTGTAAAAAAAAAAAAGCAGCCGATGGCTTTATGCATGTCGGAGGGGGCATGTGTGAGTCAGCAGCTTTCAGGACCTTGGCCATCTGCATGTGTTTGGAGGTGGAAGAAAACCAAAGTAATCAATGTAGAACAGGGAGAACACAAGAAACTCCAAACAAGATTTAGTACAGCAGTATTTAGGTACTGAAACCAAATTGAAGCCACCAGCTAAGAACTCTAGAAAGAAAATACAACCCCAAATCAGAAAAAGTTGGGACAGCATGAAAAATGCAAATAACAAAAAAAAAAAAAAAAAAGAGTTTCTTACATTTACTTTGACTTTTATTTGATTGCAGACAGGATGAACCTGAGATATTTCATGTTTTGTTTGATCAACTTCATTTAATTTATTAATAAACATCCATTCCTGCATTTCAGGCCTGCAACACATTCCAAAAAAAAGTTGGGACAGTAAAGCATTTACCACTACGTAATGTTGCCATTCCTTTTCACCACACTTAAAAGACGTTTTGGCATTGAGGATACCAAGTGATTTAGTGTTTCAGCTTTTATTCATTGGTCATTGTTGTCGCATTTTTTTTTTCAAAATTCTCCACACATTCTCTATTGGGGACAGGTCAGGACTGCAGGCAGGTCAGTCCAGTACCTGTACCCACTTCTTCCTTACAAAGCCATGCCTTTGTAATGTGTGCAGCATGTGGTTTTGCATTGTCTTGTTGAAAAATTCATGAACGTTCCTGGAAAAGACAATAGGAATTAGAAAGGAGAGGCAGGAAGAGATGCACTGTAAACCATGACTGGTAACATCAGAAGGTCACACAGAAGGAGGGAGAGCAGGATGTGTGACAGCAGGACTTATAGGGCAAACAGAAGGGAGAGCTAATAAGAATGAGGTGGTGAGAGTAAGAGGTTAAAGTGAGAATGTAAGGATAAGGTAGTTTGAATGAATTGGTGAGAGTGAGGTGGTGAATAGAATAAAATGCCTTTATTTGTCATATATACAAGTTTACAGTACAACGAAATTCTTTTTCTGCGTATCCCAGCTCTTTTGAAAGCTGTGGTCAGAGCACAGTTTAGGCCATTGCATGGTTCCCATGGAGTAGAGAGGGTTAAGAGCATTGCCCAAGTGCCCAACAGTGGCTGAATGGCAGAGCTGGGTTTGAAACTCTTAACCTTTTGGTTGGTAGCCCAAAGCTCTACCCACTAGGCTACCACTGTCCCAGTAAGCGTAAGTATCATCCCAGTAAGCTGTCAAGGCCAGCTAGGTGTGAGTGAGCGTGAGACCGTGAGGGTGAGAGTAAGATGGTAAGAGTAACATGGTAGGGGTGAGGTGGTATAAGTGAAATGGAAAGGGTGAGCTAGGTTTGAGTGAGAAGGGTGAGCTAGATGAGAGTGAGGTGGTAATAGTGTGATGGGGAGGTTGAGCCAGGGGAGAGAAAGGTGGTGAGATGAGCTAGGAGAGAGTGAAATGGTGAGAATGAGCTGAGTGAGGTGTTAAGAGTAAGATGTTAGGAGTGATGTGGTAAAGTGAGCTAGTAGGGCAAAGGTGGTGAGAGTGAGCTGTAAGTGATGTGATCCTGATCTCAACACCTTTGGGATGAAGTGGGACATCAGTTGATAGCCAGGCCTTTACATTCGACATCGGTTCCTGACTTGAGAAATACTTTTTAATGGGAGGGGCACAAATTCCCACAGACACCCTTGAAAATGTTGTGAAAAGTCTTTCCAAAGGAGTTGAGGTTATAAAAGCTTCATTTTTATTTTTTTGCATTTTCATACTGATACTGTCCTAACCTTTTGTTTAGATTTGGGGTTAGTAAAGTACATCTGACCATCCAGCCAAATTTCCTCAGTAGTTGGTGACAGTTTTGGTTCTCCTCCTGACCTTGGCAAGAGACCATTGTTCCATGTACTTTCTAATAGATGCATACAGAGTAGCCTGTTTCATAGGGAAACTGAGAAGTCACTAACTGTAATCAATCAAAACAGTTTATTAGGGGTGCTTAGGTGGATGGACCACAAGTGGCTTCCTAGCTCTGATGCTCTCAAGTACTAATTCCAGGTAATGCTATCGGTCTGCTGGGCACCCAAACATGCACAGTAAGCTGTGTGCTTGTGTGTGTGTGTGTGTGTGTGTGTGTGTGTGTGTGTGTTTGGGGGTGAAGGGGGGGCTTTATTGGCACTGTACAATTGCGACATCTGCTGTCTGTTTGTGGTGGGTGCATCAATGATGGGATTTTTAAAATTTTTGTTACCACTACATTATCCTGGTCAGGGTTGTGATAGTCTAGTTTCCCTGGAATCACTGGGCACAATGATGTAACACATAAAGGGACAGGATGCCATTGCATCCAGAGCACCTTACATTTTTGTCCAAATACAGTGCAAGCATTTAAGGGTTAGGAGTCTTGCTCAGGGGACCAACAGTGGCAATGTGGCACCTGAACCAATGAACCAGCAACCAATGAACCACTGAGCTTTCTAGGGATTTAAACTTTGGATCCCAGTAGAAGTGTGCTTCCAGCGCCACTCAAGTGCTGGTGGGGTATTTGCAAAGCTCATAGAGTGTTCGGTATGGTTTTCTGTCACAGTCCACCTCTAGCATTTGAAAAGCAGCAAGAGAATTGTAGCAGGTGTGATGGCAGTGGTTAGATTGGGTAAATATAGGGAAAATGCTAAATAAATGAATAATTTTTTTTAAATCAGAAGTCTGGTGCCCAGGTGGCGCAGTGTACTATTCCGCTAGCACACCAGCGCCGAGATTCTGAACGCCACGGTTCGAAATTCGGTGTTGCCACCGGTCGGCTGGGCGCCATCTAGCGGGCATAATTGACAGTGTCTGCAGCAGTCACGTCTCTGCTAGGGCGGGATGACTGGACTATGTGGGTGGGGTCTTCAAACGCTGTGTAAGGACCCTGATTGGCAGATACAGAGGTGCCTGTGCAGAGTGCATAGGTGAAAAAGTGTTCTGCTAAGGGGTGTGTGTGGGTCGGAGGAGGCGTGGGCAGCAATATACACACCTCGACTGCAATCAGGGATCCCCCAGCAGCGGAAGACAAATTGACTACACTAAATTGGGAAAAAATAGGAAAAAAAAAAATCAGACGTCTGCATGTACATTATTGACAAATGTCTTCAAGGGGTGGCAGAAAAAGCCTAGCCACTGAGAGGTGCACTTATCAGATCCGCTGTGGTGGCACCTAAATACGTGAGCAGCTATTCAGAATTTAAAGTGGACTGGTACTCACTGATACGCAGTACCAGTACTTCTACTGGAAGGCAAGAACGTTTTGATTGTTCAAAGTAACAAAATGAAATAAACTATAATTCTCTAAAGTCTTTTAGATTCACTAATTTCCATTTGAGGGAAGCTTTGGGCGTATGTGTACCCCAATGTGGAAAACATGGTGTGGAGAAATAGGGATACTGAGTGCATGTGTGTGAAAGCAAGAATGTTGGTGTTTTTGTGAAAGAAAGGGAAATAGAGGAATAGTGGGTGTGGTGTGAGAGAAAAATAAAGACAGACATATTGGGTTGTGTGTGTTTGTGTGTTTTGTGTGTGTCTGTGTGTGTGTAAGAGAGAGAGAGAGAGAGAGAGAGAGAGAGAGAAAGGGAGGGGAACAGTGTCTTTATTGAATGCAGCTGTACTGGGGTGTGGTCATCAGCCCACTGAGCTCAGAGTTTCTCAGCCTCATGCCAAATGTCCATTTACCTCTCTCTTTGTGTGTGTGTGTGTGTTCCTCAGGGAGTAAAACATGCAGAGCTGTGGGTTTACAGTGAGGTGGGGGCTATGTTGTCATGCTGTAGGGTTTTGGCACACAGTA
This sequence comes from Trichomycterus rosablanca, assembly GCF_030014385.1. Classification (NCBI taxonomy): domain Eukaryota; kingdom Metazoa; phylum Chordata; class Actinopteri; order Siluriformes; family Trichomycteridae; genus Trichomycterus; species Trichomycterus rosablanca. The sequence continues at coordinate 25,778,926 of NC_085990.1, read as the reverse complement.
CCATGTGGATGTGTCCCTGTTACATGATAAAGTGTGCAGCTCTTTTTCTAAGGGTCTTTTAAGGTGTGCCGACTTTATGTGATCCCACCCTGCTTTATGGCATTCATCAGAACTCAGAAATGCTGCTTACATCATAAAAGATGCACTTCACCTCAAAACTGTTAGTGAAAGTCCATGCAAACGTTCTCTGTTAAGCACAGAGATGTACATATTATATTTACACCTATGCATTTGGACAAATCAGAACAAGATTTTTAGTATAGAGTTGGGCGCATCATTATATGAAGCTGCTTCTTTTCAAACACTATTGTACATACCATTGATTGTAAACTTAGTTTAACTGGCCAAAAAAAACATTTAATTAAGACATTTTAATAATCAAGACAAAATAACTTAATAATGGTTTCTATAAACAACAGTAAATGTGTTCTATGGCCAACAGATAGATCATTGTCACACGTAAACTTTGATGGGTCACAGTTGAACCACAAAGCTGTAAGGCTGCATTTACTTGGACTTTTTGATGTGGGGAAATTTTTCAGCAGCGGGACTGGGGCGACTAGACCTGATAGAGGGAAAGATGAATGCAGCTAAGTACGCCTAGATCCTTGAAGAAAACCTGCTCCAGAGCGTTCTGGACCTCAGACTGGGGCGAAGATTTACCGTCCAACATGACAACGACCCGAAGCACACAGCCAAGAGAATAAAGGAGTGGCTTCGGAGAAAGTCTGTGAATGTCCTTGAGTGGCCCAGCCAGAGCCCAGACCTGAATCCAATCAAACATCTGTGGAAGGAGCTGAAAATGGCTGTGTACTGACGCTCCCCATCCAACCTGACGGAGCTTGCAAGGATATGCCATGAGGAATGGGCAAAAATGTCCAGAAACAAGTGCCAAGCTCGTAGCTTCTTTCCCAAGACGCCTTAAAGCTGTAATTGCTGCCAAAGGTGCATCAGCCAAGTATTAGGCTAAGGGTGTGTACAGATATGTAACCCCTAATTAAACCATTTTTGTCAGTTAAATCAAACAGCATATTTTCTAAACCCTGTTTTCACTTCGCAATTATTGGTGATTGTGTGTAGATGTTTAAGGCAAAAAATGAACTCAGTCTTTTATAGAATGAGTCTGTAACGTAATAAAACGTAGAGAAGGTGTAAGGGGTGTGCAGACTTTCCGGCTTGACTGTAAATTAGAATTTTTTGAAGACTGGAAGTCCATGATTGTTTCAGTGCCAGGTTTCATTCTGTTCTTGCTACAACAGAATGCATCAAACTCCAAATGGCAAAACAGCAACACTTGAAATCACTAGTTTTTTTTTTCTTTATGCATTTTCTCCCCTTTTTCTCCCTTTTAGCGCGTCCAATTGCCCGATTGCGTCATGCTTCCTCTCCATCAATGCCGATCCCCGCTCTGATTGAGAAGAACGAAGCTAACCCATGCCCCCTCTGACACGTGGGCAACATGCTGATGCATCTTATCACCTACACTTTGACGAGTGCAGTGCAGCCTAGCGTTGTGTACGGAGAGACACACCCTGAGAGCACTCTTTTCTCATCTCTGTGCAGGCGCCACCAATCAGCCAGCAGAGGTCGTAACTGCACCAGTCACGAGAGCAAGACCCCTTCCGGCTTAGTCCCGCCCATCTGAACAACAGGCCAAACATTGTTCATGTGGCCGCCCAGCCTTAGACGGCAGGCAGAGCTGAGATTCGAGACGATGTATTCGAGAACCCAGCTCTGGTTCCAGCGTGTGTTTTACCGCTGTGCCACCTGAGCGGCCTAAATCACTAGTTTTACAAATTGTACACAATTTAATACAGATTCTTGTTCCTGTTGTATTTTACAAAACGTTTTCAGAAATGGAGTTTGTGCATTGCATTTTTCCTAGTCAAATGGGAAAATAAATTCTGCCATGACATTTCATCATTGCACATTGATGCATTTTCTAACAAATGCCAAGAATGTCAATGTAAAGAACAATAAAAAGTGGTTAAATGCATGTTTGTGCTAGCATGTTCTCATGTGTGTAAGTGTAAAGCTAGATTGGATTATCAGCAGGAGGTTGAATGACTCAGGGCTACAGGACTGGTAAAACATTCCACTGTATTGGAGTGTGTTGTCTTTCAAATATGATGCATGTTTGCCACTTACCCAGCCCTAACAGGCTTGTTTAGGGGTTTTCATGATTCATGTTGGTTTTTCAGACCAACATTGGTCTAATTGTTTACCTCCAAACCCTCTGTGTTTTTACTCTTTTATGCGCCACACTGTTTATTTTCCATTATAGGCCAACCGCAACAGCCTGTTACCCGTGCTCTTTCAGGTAATGAGAATTGTTCATGTTCCCACACATGTTTAAAGGCACCAGTAGTGAGAGGGGTGTTTGTGGTTCTCTGTTTTAATGTCTTTTATTACCCAATGAAGCCGTAAAACTTTTTGAGTTTTATTGGCTTATTTGGACCTGCCCGTGTGTATTTAAGTTTTCTTCCACTGTAATTCAGTTGCTTTTGGTCTGACAGGAGATGTAAAGAACTACACACTTGCACTGTAAATTATTAAATGACATCCAGTTCCACTCATCAGCTGTATTTGTTTGTTTAAATGTGGGTTCATATTCCTTTAAATCTGATTTGAGTATGAAGCAGCTGTTAATCAGGCGTAGAGGGCATTTAGATTTATCCTTTAGTTCATCGCTGATCAGATGCACACACACACACACACAAAACACACACACTGCACTGATGTTTCCCGTCACAACATTCCACACACTTTTTTATAGCACAAGCCTCAAATGCTTTTAATCATAAGGTCACGAGGCTGTCCAGCTGTCTTTGGTTTGTGTGGGAGTTGAGGAGAGAATGGGAGGAGACCCTAAACTATAATGATGAACAGATTTTACTGGACCCGTCCCTCAGCATTACTTCATCGTCTTCCGAGAGCAGGTCAGAGTAAGCAAAGAGTGAGAGTCCAGTCCAGTGAGAGTGGAATGAGTGAGGAGGAAATGAAAGGGGGATTAAAAAAGTTACATTCTTCAGCTTTCACTAAAGTGATTGAATGTTTGAGAGTTTGAGAGACTGCAAAAATTAAAAAATCTAACCTGTTTGATTTTTTTCACTGTCCCAATTTGGATACACTCAATTTCCCTGTGCACTCTGGCTAAGGAGGGCTGCAGTCTAGCACATACCTCTGTTGACATGTGTGAAGCTGCTGGCCAGTGCAAATCAGATTCCTAGATCCTTACACACATAGTGCTTTTCAACCAGAAGAACTTAGCTCAGGCTTGTTTGAATCTTGGTGCTTTTTATGCCTAGTTTACACTACATGATTTTTGCCCTGATTTTAGCTCGCCGACTGGTCGGCGCTAGATTTGCTGGCTCGGGAGCAACTCGCCGTTCGCTCGGTGATCGAAACTCGGCTATCAATTGCTATGTGTGAACTACTGAACACCTCAATCCGAGCAGCTGAGTGATTGCTGAGCGCTCGGCGACCGAAGCAAGATTTCTAGCATGTCAGATATCTGAATCTGAGTTGCCCGACTGGAAATGAGTGCTATGTCGAACAGCCAATGAGAACGCAAGAAACGGGGTGAGGGGAAACACAGGGGAGGAGAGTAAAAAGGTGGGACAGGGGCATAATATAGTTTATATCAGAATACATCGGCATACACACGTTTTACAGTATTTCTGACCTTATTGTTCTCTACAAAGCATAACACCAACGTTGCATTGCAAAAATATTTATTAACCTCCAACTCACTATAGAACAATCCATGCTGTTCACATAGCCAAATCCACTCAATTTCATTTATTTTTTTTCTCCTTGTTTTTACCTGCACATCAGCGCACAAACTTTGATCGCTTGCTACTTTGTTGACGTGCATTTTTGGACGTGGTATCATTAAACCTTAAATCATCACTTCTCCTGTGTGTTTTCGTGACAAAACGTAGTTTGGGAGACCAGAGAAGCTCGTCTGCGATTCCAGTTGGTGATAGATCGTGTAGTGTGAAACTCCCTATCGCCGATCAGTTGTGTAGTGTGAAATACACACCGACTTGAAAAACTCCCGATTACAAGAGATCCAGTTGTGTAGTGCGAACTGTACAGCGACCTGACGACTTGGAAAGTCGTGTAGTGTGAACTTGGCATTAGAGAACCGGCCTGCGTTTCTACGAGTTTTTGGGAAACAATGATGCGTTGTCAACTGTGGGCACTGCACAATGGAAGTAAAGAGTAGAAACAAGGTGACAGAGTGCATAGATTACCTGCAAGCATTTGTGCTGTTATTACAGATGCTAAAAGCATCGATCAACTGTTGGTGATAAGAAGAAGAAGAAAGGTACTCTGCGCAGAGTTGGGGAATAATGCTGATCAGGGTGTGGCTGTCCTTACACAAGGCTGATCGCATATGAACTCGCTTAGTGCAGGTGAATAGATGCAGTCGGTACTGCACACGTGTCGGAGGGGATGTGTGTCAGGGGACTCCTCAGTCAGCCGTGGAGGGTTGTTGGGGACAAAATAAACACAAAATTAAAACAGGGAAAAGTGTGTTGACCTTTATAAATGAGGCAGTGCATCTAAAAACTAGCTTCATACCTGAAAATGCCTAGATTTGCACTTAGACCAATAATTAAAAAGTCCCATTTAACTGGAACTGGAACTATGACAAAGGTGCCTTGATGAGAACCCAAGTTTATTTTGCCCCCACATACAGTAATAACTGTAAGAGAGGCAAAAAATGCCCAAGTATCACTATTGGACAAGTACAGAACAAATGAGCATCTTGGGGTCAGCTTCATGACAATGGATTATTTGTAAAGCTTGCCAGGAAAGTATTTTCTGTCGTCTAATTACAGCTACACAGCTGACTGTGCTGATTATTGTCTTAGCTTTGGCTGCTAACTGATCTTGAGCGCACTTTAATGAGGTTGAGGAGGCTGTGGGTTCAGCTACTGTTGATTCCCGCAGCTTGTCTGGGTCATGTTGTGGTTGTATGATGTAAGGAAATAAATAGAAACTGGATATTGTGGGGTTGATTGCTGTGTTTAGCAATCAACATCAATTGTTCCTTACCTCAAATAATTAGTCATGAAGTAATATAGTGCAATAATGTATAGAGTTTGTATTGTAAAGTCATAAAAATAGCAAAGCTTGCAGTTTGTTAAATGTTTTATTGTAATTGTATGTAACAGGTCAGTTAGAGTCAATTACATTTGTCTGTTCCATGTGGTGGCAGGAAGCGTAAATCGACCCGATGGTATTCATTAAATAAGAGACAAAAATTATTAATAATATTTTTATTACTTTAAAACTGTTTTAGAGGATTATGGTGCTTATTTTGTACTTTGTGAAGAAAGCATAGCCTGTTAGTGTGCTTTAAACAGTAAATACTCACCTACCTATGTTTTGGTTACATGTGGGCGTAAGGACATGTGTTTTCAGAGCAACCTATTGATTTAAACTCAACGGGGGTTAAGGCCCTTGCTCAAGGGCCCAACAGTGGCAACCTGGCAGTGGTGGGGCTTGAACCAGTGACCTTTCTATGACTAGTCCAGTACCTTAACCCATAGGCTACAACTGCCCTATTAAAATTAAAACAGTATTAAAATTAAAGGGTCTGCTTGGGTTTTTCTGCATTTTTTTGGTTGTCTTCTTTTATCCCTAAACCATATCAATAGGTGGACTGACTACTCTTATTACTATTATAGGTGTGAATAAGTGAGATTATACATGTTTCCCAAGGAAACCACATTCTGTCTAAGGTGTGTTTCTGCCTAGTGTCTTGCTGAACAAGATAAATGTGTTATTGAAGATGAATGAATGAATTGTGAAATGAAAACACTACAGAGATTTTAGCTGTAGTTGCATGATTAGCTACACTTGTTTAGGCTTTCACTACCACTGCTTTGAACTGCAGAATAATGCACAATTCAACTACCGTTCAAAGATTATAAAGAGATGAGAGACTTCTTTTTTATTGTTTACTATATCTAAAAACTTCCTGGATGGGTCAAAGCCTGACAATAGTTTGAAAAGAATGTACACTTTCTCTGTGTTTAATACAGTCATTGTGTGATAAAACATCCTGAGTTAAGAATGTGAGGAATGTCATTAATAAGTGCAGGTGTACAGATGATGAAAGATCTATCTTCATGTGAAAATATTCATCACATGTGTACAGTACAGTTACACCTAAAGATCAAAGCTGTGTAGGGAGTGGCATGTTCCTTCAGAACACACACACACACATACACAGTTGTATAAAACATTTTGTCACACTAAATGATTTTATATTGCCAAACAAAAGGACTCCACCAAACCACAGTGAAAGCCACCCACTAGAACTTCAAACAGTGGTGAACCTACCCATGACTGGTCAGCTTAACCAAATTTCTCCAAGGGCATTTCCAGAAGGTCAAAAAGACAAAAGTGTTGTTTTGACATGAAGGATCTTTAAAGGTTTTAGGCCTGAGGTCTGAGGGCAACAGTGGCAAGGAAAAACTCCCTTAAAATTACAGAAAGAAACCTAGAAAAGAACCAGACTCAGCAGGGACCATCCTGCATGATGGGTGAGCTTTTAGACTCCTGAGATTTTAGACAGCGTTGCATGAGAAATCATCATGCTACTGTGATACATATAGCTGAATGGGCTCAGGAGTACTTCAGAAAACAATTGCCATTTAACACAGTCTACCGCTGCATCAAGAAATGCAACATTGAACTTTATTACACAAAGGAAAAGGAAACTCTCTACATCAGTTCTATGCAGAAACACTTCAGAGTACTCTGGGCCCAAGGTCATGTCAGATGGCATGAAAGACTATGTACAGTGATCAGAGTCAATGGTTCAGCCCAATTGACATTGAGTTTATTTTGCCAAGATGAAAAGGACCATCCAGACTGTTATCAGTGAAAGGTGCAAAAGCCAACAGCTGTCATTGTATGGGGGTGCATCGGTGCCCATGGCATGAGTGAATGGCATATTTGTGAAGGTACCATTAACACAGAGGTGTATATTGGCATTTTAGAGATGTTTCCAGGCCTCATTCTGTATGTGTTACAACCATAGACACAAAATGTGTGCTTGACTGGCCTGACTGCAGTCCAGATCAAAGCCCGGATCTCACCGGTAGCTGCGCCACCAGAGCACCCAATCCAGCTTCACTACAATAATACAATAAAACAGCTTTAAATGTGTTCTTATCCAATTTTTTTGTGGCTGCTGCCATCTATTAGACCGAGCAGGGTTACTTTTTTCCACAGCATCTCAATGGGTTAAACTGAACTTGGCCACTTCATTTGACCTGCTTGTGTGCTTTGGAACATTGTCTTAAACATTCTTCTGTAGGATTTTCTGATAGAGAGAATTTATGTCATCCATGTTCACTGAAGAAAAGCAACCTCAGACCATCACGTCCACCACCTTGTTTGACTGTTGGTATGATGCTCTTATGGTGAAATGCATTGTTAGCTCTATGCCACATGCAATGGGACCCATGCCTTTCAAAGAGTATCATTTTTGACTTACTATGCCAAAGTCTTAAGGGTCATCTACATGTTTTGGTCATCAATGGTTTTTGCCTTGTAGCTCTTCCATGGATGCCATTTGTGCCCAGTGCCCATGGAAGTTGTACAATTGTGGCCTCTGCTGTCTGGTTGAAGTGCTTGCAATCATGATCTGTGGTCTGAAGGGCTTGTTTCTCCTTGTGAGATGCAGCTCCATCATGGGCAGATCCATTTCGGGCAGACGAAAATATGCAGCTGGAGGACACAGATGTACGAGAGGGGGCACATAGTCTTAGGTCTTCACAACTGGCACAGTGGAGACTGTACTAGAGACAAGATTTTAGTGGGGCTTTGGGATTTGAGATGATTGAAGCAATAATTTTCCTTCAGGTTTTACCTCTCCTACATACACTGGATGTTAAAGTGAATTTTGCAGAACTATTTGTTCTGTATTTCTTGTAATGAGAATTGATAGCTAACCATCATGCATTTCAGCTGACTCGCTAGATAGCTGAAAAATTCCACAAACTCAGGAAAAACATTATTTCATGATTCTGTAGTGTACAACGCGGCTGTTTGACCACATCACCTCCACATTGTTGATTCATTCCATTCACTCTACTTATTGCTCTGATTTCTCAGGAGTCCAGACTGCATGCCAGACTGCATGCCATGCCTCATTTACTGTCTGGGTGGTGTTAGTTTATTATTAAAATTCAATGTGCTTGATATGTATACACTGTTGCTGTATATTGTTGTTTTATTAAGGGGTAATCAGACTTTCCGTTAATTCAAACCATGCAGAACATAGATGCAAACTTTTATGATAATTAGATCTTAGTTGAAAGCTTTGTTCTCAGTGTTGTTAGAGTCCACTTTCAATGTTTACTGCTAATGCCCTTATAACAATATCATGGCACTAGAACCACTAATTGCCATGACAGCTTAACCTTTTTGGTCAGTGACCACAGTTTAGTGGCTCAAAATGACCACATAATAAGTTTACTACCTACCCCATGAACTTTTTCACCCATGGTGTTATATTACAAATGTTCTTATTCAACCCTTTAAAGTCAACATCTGTAATGCTATGTCTGTCAATATGTTAAAATATTTCACTTTTATTAACTTTTGGTTCTATCAGCCAGTCACTTTGTCTATGTCTCAGGTTGGCTGAACAGCTTAGCCACTTGTTTGTCGCTCTCCAGATAAATGATTTATGAAAAAAGCCTGACCAGACCAGGTAGACATACATTGTGTGGCTAGAAGTATGCATACACCAGTGAGCTTAAGGACATTATTTTTCAAACAGGAAAGGGCATACATACCTGGGTGTGGCTGAAGCAGCAATATTTACTACTTAAAAGGGGTGTCCAAATAAATCTGGTTATATAAAGTACATGACTGTCTGACTGGCAGAAGAAAGAAAGGAGTTAACAAACTTAGCTAGTAAAGTAAGTCATGTATGAGGGTTCTTCAAAAAGTTTATATTAAGAATTTTAAAAACAAATGACATTGCTTTTCTACAAAGTCACCTTTTAATGCATTTTTACCAGCGTCATACCAACTTTATTTTTTTGGTTGAGCGTGTAGCCACTGATGCACCCCTGCTTTCTTATCATCATCACATGAAAATCTTCTTCCCCTTAAAGCTTCTTTGAGTGGTCCAAAAAGGTGGAAATCAGATGATCTCTAAGACACGACCAATTACTACTCCTCCCACCCTCACCGTTTCCAACAAAAATATAAAAGTGCGGATCCCTTGTATGACTACATATAGACTATGAAAAATCCAGTATATTGTACCATAGGTAGCACTTAGATAATAAGAGTAGGAAGCCTCTAGTAGGACTGACTGACTGAGAGACTGACGGACTAACAGACTGATTAAGAGGCTGACTGGCTGAAAGGCTTATTAGCTATCAGACTGATTGAGAGGCTGATAGACTAACAGACTGACTGAGAGGCTGATGGACTAACAGACTGATTGAGAGGCTGATAGACTAACAGACTGACTGAAAGGCTGATCGGCTATCAGACTGATTGAGAGGCTGATAGACTAACAGACTGACTGAGAGGCTGATGGACTAACAGACTGATTGAGAGGCTGATAGACTAACAGACTGACTGAGAGGCTGATGGACTTACAGACTGATTGAGAGGTTGATGGACTAACAGACTGACTGAGAGGCTGATGGACTAACAGACTGAGAGTTTGATACACTGACAGACTGACTGAGAGGCTGATGGACTAATAGACTGAGAGTTTGATGGACTGACAGACTGACTGAGAGTTTGATGGACTAACAGACTGACTGAGAGTTTGATGGACTAACAGACTGACTGAGAGTTTGATGGACTAACAGACTGACTGAGAGTTTGATGGACTAACAGACAGACTGACTGATAGGCTGATCAGCTATCAGACTGACTGAGAGTTTGATGGACTAACAGACTGATTAAGAGGCTGATGGAGTAAAAGACTGACAGGCTGAAAGGCTGATCAGCTATCAGACTGACTAAGAGGCTGATGGACTATCAAACAGATTAATGCACTGATAAACAGACCGAAGAACTGACATATTGACAAACTGTGTAATGGTCTGTTGGACTGATTGAAGAACAGCTCAGCACTGATATACACAGTAACTGACACACCAGTATACAACATGCTTTGCAGACAGACTCACTAGTAGAACACAAACATGCATAGACAGACAAATAGGTTGCTTTATACCATGGAATCCCTTCTGTGGGACATTTACACTGCCAGGAATTTTGATTTCATTAGAAATCTGACTGCATTGCTTCAACAGAACTTGGATGCTGTTTGCTAATAATAAAATTAGATATTTGCAGCTGTGACCGTGTTGCCTAACTGAGTCAGTGTCAGGTAACAGGTTTAATATACACAGTTCTTGCTGTTGCACATGTTGATTATGAGGTGACTGCTGAGATTGGCAAGGGGACAGAAAAGTGGAACACACCCTTTGGCAGGCCAGTTGGAGCCAGTTTGAAGAAGCATGTGCTCATATTTTGGCCTTGTTTTTTATGTTAAGGGGAAAATATCAGCACTGTTCCAGGGATACTAATAAGGCGTGCATACACCAGCCCCCCCAATCCTTTTTTCCAATCTAGTCATTTCAGATTTCTGATTGGAACTCCACTGCCGCTTGCACTAGCCAAACACACACTGTCTCCCACACACTAGCACACACATACACAGTGCACAAATATTTTTATCCCCCATCTCCTTTTCCCAATCTAGTAAGTTCCAATTCCTGATTGTCATTCTGCTGTCGCTTGTACTAGTTTTGTTCTGGCTGAGGAACATACAGTAGGTAGACTATTATCCGCCCTCATCACTGAGGTCAGTGGGTCTGTTGAGTTTGAATGCTCTGTCTTGGTATGTTATCGTGTTAGACCGCTGTGGCACCCGAACCCCTTCTTTATCAACTCACCTTTTTATGAATTTGCCTAATATTTCTTTGTCTTTCTCTTTCTATTCTGTCTTTGCTTTTTTACTTTTTGCTTTCATATTACCCTGCACGTCTTTCCAGCGAATGTCGACGTCCTTATTGATAGTTTGGTAATTTCTTGAACTCACATTGTTATTTATTATTTAGCCATTTTATTAGCTACACTTACTATCTCTAACTGTACACTTACAACCAGTACTAACAGGGTATGTGTTTCTCATAAAGAGGCCAGTAGGTTAAAACTGAATTATAAATCCCAACAACACTGCTGCACTTATACCAGAACAACACACATTACCATGTCATTACATTTGCAGTTTTGAGAATCTTCCACTAGCCAAATCATTTCTTGTCGGTCCAGTCTTATGGGGGCCCCTTTAGATTAATAAATGGGGTACATGGGGTAAGAAAAATACCTAGCAACAGATGCACTCCAATCAGTATTTGTAAACTCACAAAGTTCACCTGTATGGTGGGTGTGGCTTATTTACCTTCAAGTCCTGTGTTGGATTGGCACCCAGTTTAAGGAATTTCAGCCTCAGTGTTTCCTGGTGGAATCAGACCCTTCACGACCCTGGCCAGGATAATAATAATAATAATAAATAAAACATTAAAGCATGTTTTCTCCATCTGGCTCATCTCACAGTTCACATCTCTAGCAGTTCTTTCAAGCTATAAATATTTTCCTGAGTCAGAGCAGAATGACTGTACCCTAGTCGAAGGCTTCAGACTGAAAAGGAAAACAGAAAAAAAGCACACTGTGGTTGCTTGTGACTCAATAGCTATGTTAAAAAATATGCAGCTAAGAGAGTGAGGACAGATGTTTGGGTGGATGAATTTCACTGTGTGCTTAGATGTCACCACCAAAGTTAGCCAGGCTTGCAAAATGTCCATGTGGGTGTTCAATGACAGTGAAAAGAAAAACAAACAGTTATGCTTGATGTTATGCAAGATTGTGATTAGCAGTTTAATGGCAGCTTACTCACAACTTGGGAAACCAAGCAGAGGCAAAGGTCTTAATTATAGTTGGATATTTAAGTCTGGAGCAAGGCATTGCAAAAATGTAGTGTTCTTCAGGGCTGGAAACAAGCACGTTATGATCCCTGTAAAAAAACATGACGGTCTGCGGCCGGGATGGTTTTCACCGCTAGGGATTGCTACACACAGCAGGAAACTAACTTGATTGGAAAGACAAAAAGAGGAAAAACGAGATTAGCTTAATATTTGATTCAGTTCTTACTAAACAATTTTAAAGAACTGATTTGCTTTTTGTCTTCTTACTCGTGGAAAGTATTTAGACTTCTATATTCTATATGTAGTTCTACAATTACTGACTGGTATGAGTGGATAAGACACAGCAGCACTGATGGAGTTTTTAAACACCTCACTGTCACTGCTGGACTGAAAATAGTCCACCAACCAAAAATATCCAGCCAACAGCGCCCTATGGGCAGCGTCATGTGACCATTGATGAAGGTCTAGAAGATGACCAACTCAAACAGCATCAATAGATGAGCGATTGTCTCTGACTTTACATCTACAAGGTGGATCAACTAGGTAGGAGTGTCTAATAGAGTGGACAGTGAGTGGACACGGTATTTAAAAACTCCAGCAGTGCTGCTGTGTCTGATCCACTCATACCAGCACAACACACACTAACACACCACCACCATGTCAGTGTCACTGCAGTGCTGAGAATGATCCACCACCCAAATAATACATGCTCTGTGGTGGTCCTGTGGGGGTCCTGACCATTGAAGAACAGGGTGAAAGCAGGCTAAAAAGGTATGTATAGAAACAGATGGACTACAGTCAGTAATTGGTGCTTCTATATGGTAAGTGGAGCTAATGAAATGGACAGTGAGTGTAGAAACAAGGAGGTGGTTTTAATGTTATGGCTGATCGGTGTACTTCTGTGCAACCTGTAATTCTTGCACCCATCAAGAGACTCTCTTAGTTTCCTCATGTTTTAAAATCTCACATAATAAAGTACTACAGTACTACAGTATTAAAATGCATCACCAAATAATAATAGATAAGTAAATGTGTATGCAGTTTTGCATGAACTGAATGTGCTCAGTTTTCTCTGAGCATTGAATCTGAGATATGAACTTTAGCATCGGTCTGTGTTGGTAAATGTCAGAAGGTGATTGAAGTGAAGCACCTGTGTGGTCCAAGCCCTTTAGTGTTCAAAGCCCTTCCGTTTGCTGTGGTCTCTTTAAAGCACGTATTTGTTTGATACGCCTTTGCAACAGTGTGTAAAGGTTTGGGATTTTATATCGATGAATGCTTGCAAACTGCATTCCTTTTCTCCACTGGGAAGAGAGTGATCCTCACCCACACTGCAGCATTGTACTGCACACTCCTACCTGACCCACTTTCACAAACCAGACCAGGCTGGGCAAAAACAACCCAAGTGTTTACTGTCTTGTCATTTTGTTTAATTTATAGGTATTTATTTTTGTTTATAGGCAGTAAGGCAACACAACATCCAGCTCTAGGCAGCTAATTAGTGCTTCATTTTCTCCAACTTCACCAGCAACTTTTAATAGGCCAAGCTTGGATAAATGTCTGAAAAACCTAGTCTTTAAGTATATGTATTGTAAGTGTAAGGCCAAATATAATTATTAAAGGCTGTAGTCTTTGGTCCCTGCAGTAAAAAATGACGTGGTTCTGTCATGAATTTATCCACACGGACACAGGAATACATTTAGTAAACTTCTCAGTAAGCACAGTTTGTTGGACTCTAGTAACAAATTTTAGTGACTTGTGAGCACTGATGCCTTCCAGGTGAAGTGGTTTTCTTTAAATATCATGACTTTTTCCTGTCCTTTTTGTCAGCACATCAGCTGGCACACCTATTTTCATATGAAGCCAAGATGCTAATTGTTCGGTCTACTCTGGTCTTTGCAGACACTGAATGTCAGCACTCTGTTGTATTTGAGAACTCTCTTTGGTTCTTGTGTGACGAATAGCCCCATTCTCCATGCTCCAAATCTGGTAGAGGATTGAGATTGGTCACTGATTACTTTTCTGGCACAAATACAGCACTGCTTGGTACAGAAATACTGTACAATGCATTTACTGCATTTTCTTTTGGCACATTTAAAGAACCACACAATGTAGTACAGCTGTGAGTCAATTGCATTTCAAGCTATTTTTTTTATTCTAACGCATTTATTCTTTTAATTGCAAATCTATGTCCTGGGTTCGATCCCCAGGTGGGGTGGTCCAGGTCATTTCTGTGTGGAGTTTGCATGTTCTCCCCGTGTCTGCATGAGTTTCCTCCAGGTGCTCTGGCTTTCTTTCACAGTTCAAAGACATGCAAGTGAGGTGAATTGGAAATACAAAATTATCCATGACTGTTTGACTGTTTGAAATGAAGAATCTTGTGTAACCACTAACTACCTGTTTTGTCATGAATGTAACCAATGTGTGTAAAACATGACATTAAAATCTCAATAAATAAATAGCAAACCTATGTGTTATGTTTTTCTGCCAAAACGTCAAGCAATGGATTTTTTACTTTTAATTTTGCCATGATTCAGCACCACATGATGGAAAGCAATAAAGCTGTGCTAAGATTTTATTTCCCAGTTGAATGTGTAAGACAAATTCAGCATTTTGTTTTTTTAAATGCAAATTCTCTTGTATTGTTTTTCAGCAAAGAGATCAACTGACATTAAAACAATGTTTGTATTTTGCATGTTACTATGAAAAAGCAAATGACATGTATTGCATTTCACATTTTCCACTATAGTGATTGCATTTCAATTTGGCAGAGTAATCTCCAGAGTAAGTACTTAGTTTTGCTGTGATTACAGAACTGTGTTTTACCACAACTGATTTACCACAGTGGTTAATAAGCCCATGTCCCAACTTTTGTTGCAGTCTTCAAATGTTTACTGAGTGTACACCGATAAGGCATAACATTATGACCACCTTCCTAATATTGTGTTGGTCCCCCTTTCTGCCCATAGTGCATCCTGGTGCCATGTGATCCCCAGGTAAGCGACGCACACGCACCCGGCCATCCACGTGATGTAAAAGAAAACATGATTCATCAGACCAGGCCACCTTCTTCCATTGCTCCGTGGTCCAGTTCCGATGTTCACGTGCCCACTGTTGGCGCTTTCGGTGGTGGACAGGGGTCTGCATGGGCACCCTGACTGGTCTGCGGCTATGCAGCCCCATATGCAACAAACTGTGATGCATTGTGTATTCTGACACCTTTCTATCAGAACCAGCATTAACTTCTTCAGCAATTTGAGCTACAGTATCTCGTCTGTTGGATCAGAGCACACGGGCCAGCCTTCACTCCCCACGTGCATCAATGTACCTTGGCCGCCCATGACCCTGTCGCCTTCCTTGGACCACTTTTAATAGATACTGACCACTGCAGACTGGGAACACCCCACAAGATCTGCAGTTTTGGAGATACTCTGACCCAGTTGTCTAGCCATCACAATTTGGCCCTTGTCAAACTCGCTCAAAGCTCATTTTTCCTGCTTCTAACACATCAACTTTGAGGATAAAATGTTCACTTGCTGCCTAATATATCCCACCCACTAACAGGTGCCGTAATTAAGAGATAATCAGTGTTATTCACTTCACCTGTCAGTACGAACAATAAAATTATTTGACATGTTTCTTGTATTTGTACTTTTTTTATTGAATACATGTGGAAATGATTTAAAAATTATTGATGTCTATATTTATGTATTATTTTTTCTACTAACCACTCTTAATTTTAGTTTGTACAATTTTTTTTTTCATATTTAGACGTTAAATGTGTAAATTTGAAGTGGATATCTTTACTGGAAGTAAATAAAATAAATAAAAACAGTTTAACATTTGGAGTGGGGGTAATGAATTAGAATGAAATATTTTAGTTGCTTAAGGGGCACTTACTGGGGTTGTACAAAAATTCTGATAACCTGGGAAATAATAGACAATCTTTGGAACTCAGTTGGAAGCTCATTAGGACAGTTTTCTCTGTCAAGTGGTTAATGCTGAAGTGATAGTGTTAGTAGTGCGCCCTCTGTTGGAAATTTTGGTCATTAACTATATCCTTAAAAAACATTAAAGCATGGTGTCATCTTGGCAAACACCTTCATAGCGTGGAGATGAATTTCTGAGTCAAATCTCATCTGAATATGTGCTTTTTTTGTGTATGAGTCACAGTCTCTGCACTGTGGAAGACTAATGTGTCCTGAATTTGCTGTTATGATGTTCATGCTTGTTTCTCTAGCAACAGAGAGGTTTTTTTTCTGCTCCATCATCAGTCCATCTGTCCATCTGGAATGTGTTTTGAGTAATATATCACAGCTACAGTGACTTTATAAATGTAGAATTTTACACATCTTAGTAAAACAAGTTTCTCTATTACACTTAACATTGTTAAATCAACACTACTCTTTTTTTCTCCAGGTGAAAAAACTCCCTTTTTTCTTCCCCAAGCCATCAATGTCAGTAAGTCTGGAATGTTTTTAGTCTTAAGACAGGAACACTGGGAGATGAACACAGGCCCTATCAAACAGTTTGTCCTGTTTCACCCCTTCTTTTTTAGTCTGGTATTTAGTTCCGGCTGTCTGTGGTTAGCTTCAACACTGCAGGCTTTCACCATCCCGCCTCTTCTCACAACAATGGAGCCTCACATGGGGTTATTTTTACCCTCTTGCTCCACAGGCTAGTGTGTATGGAATGCTTGTTTAAAATCATGTGCGATGGTGTGCTTCGTGCCAGGGAGGGATGGAGGGAATGTTCCGTCATTGTCACATCCCCTTTCCTGTTTCCTTATTACTGCATGTTTTTTTAAGATTTTTAGAGAGATAAATAGAATATATAAGAAATACATAACATTAAAACCACCACCTCCTTTTTTTCTACACTCACTGTCCATTTTATCAGCTCAAGTTACCATATAGAAGCACCTTGTAGTTCTACAATTACTGACTGTAGTCCATCTGTTTCTTTACTTACCTTTTTAGCCTGCTTTCACCCTGTTCTTTAATGGTCAGGACTCAGGACCACCACAGAGCAGGTATTATTTAGGTGATGGATGATTCTCAGCACTGCAGTGACACTGACATGGTGGTGGTGTGTTAGTGTGTGTTGTGCTGGTATGAGTGGATCAGACACAGCAGCTCTGCTGGAGTTTTTAAATACCGTGTCCACTCACTGTCCACTCTGTTAGACACTCCTACCTAGTTGGTCCACCTTGTAGATGTAAAGTCAGAGACGATTGCTAATCTATTGCTGTTGTTTGAGTTGGTCATCTTCTAGACCTTCATCAGTGGTCACAGGACGCTGCCAAAGGGCACTGTTGGCTGGATATATTTTTGGTTGGTGGACTATTCTCAGTCCAGCAGTGATGGTGAGGTGTTTAAAAACTCCATCAGCATTGCTGTATCCACTCATACCAGCACAACACACACTAACACACCACCACCATGTCAGTGTCACTGCAGCGCTGAGAATGACCCAACACCAAAATAATACCTACTTTGTAGTGGTCTTGGGAAAGAGAAACCTTCACCCCACTACTTAACACTCCTGTAACATTCATCACCACTAATTTAGAAATTAGTCCTACGTTTAATTATAAAAACGATGTCTGGATTTATAGATGGTTGGGTGGATGTAATAATGGATGGACAGATGAACAGATAGGTGAATGGTTATGTGGACAAATAGATATATGAATGAGAGAGATGCTGAATGTTCAACAAATGGCAAATTAATAAAAATAAAATGAATAAAAATAATAAAATTGAGTCATCAAAGTATGAATGGATGGATGGATGAACGGATAGGTGAATGGTTATGTGAATAAATAAATATGTGTAACGAATTTGGGCTAGGCAAGACGAGAAGGGCGGACACACGCAGAGATGTTTTTAAACAATATGTTTGATAATAACAAAAGACAAGACAAAGGTACGCAAGACAAGACCAGAACTACACAAACTATGCTAACTGCTAAGCTAACTGCTAAACTACAGTGGTGCTTGAAAGTTTGTGAACCCTTTAGAATTTTCTATATTTCTGCATAAATATGACCTAAAACATCATCAGATTTTCACATAAGTCCTAAAAGTAGATAAAGAGAACCCAGTTAAACAAATGAGAAAATATTATAATATTATACTTGGTCATTTATTTATTGAAGAAAATGATCCAATATTACATATTTGTGAGTGGCAAATGTATGTGAACCTTTGCTTTCAGTATCTGGTGTGACCCCCCTTTGCAGCAATAACTGCAACTAAACGTTTCCGGTAACTGTTGTTCAGTCCTGCACACCGGCTTGGAGGAATTTGAGCCCATTCCTCCGTACAGAACAGCTTCAACTCTGGGATGTTGGTGGGTTTCCTCACATTAACTGCTCACTTCAGGTCCTTCCACAACATTTCGATTGGATTAAGGTCAGGACTTTGACTTGGCCATTCCAAAACATTAACTTTATTCTTCTTTAACCATGGTGGAACGACTTGTGTGCTTAGGGTCGTTGTCTTGCTGCATGACTCACCTTCTCTTGAGATTCAGTTCATGGACAGATGACATTTTCCTTAAGAATTCTCTGATTATAATTCAGAATTCATTGTTCCATCAATAATGGCAAGCCGTCCTGGCCCAGATGCAGCAAAACAGGCCCAAACCATGATACTACCACCACCATGTTTCACAGATGGGATAAGGTTCTTATGCTGGAATGCAGTGTTTTCCTTTCTCCAAACATAACGTTTTTCATTTAAACCAAAAAGTTCTATTTTGGTCTCATCCGTCCACAAAACATTCTTCCAATAGCCTTCTGGCTTGTCCACGTGATCTGTAGCAAACTGCAGATGAGCAGCAATGTTTTTTTTGGAGAGCAGTGGCTTTCTCCTTACAACCCTGCCATGCACACCATTGTTGTTCAGTGTTCTCCTGATGGTGGACTCATGAACATTAACATTAGCCAATGTGAGAGAGGCCTTCAGTTGCTTAGAAGTTACCCTGGGGTCCTTTGTGACCTCGCCGACTATTACACGCCTTGCTCTTGGAGTGATCTTTGTTGGTCGACCACTCCTGGGGAGGGTAACAATGGTCTTGAATTTCCTCCATTTGTACACAATCTGTCTGACTGTGGATTGGTGAAGTCCAAACTCTTAAGAGATGGTTTTGTAACCTTTTCCAGCCTGATGAGCATCAACAACTCTTTTTCTGAGGTCCTCAGTAATCTCCTTTGTTCGTGCCATGATACACTTCCACAAACATGTGTTGTGAAGAGCAGACTTTGATAGATCTCTGTTCTTTAAATGAAACAGGGTGCCCACTCACACCTGATTGTCATCCCATTGATTGAAAACACCTGACTCTAATTTCACCTTCAAATTAACTGCTAATCCTAGAGGTTCACATACTTTTGCCACTCACAAATATGTAATATTGGATCATTTTCCTCAATAAATACATGACCAAGTATAATATTTTTGCCTCATTTGTTTAACTGGGTTCTCTTTATCTACTGTTAGCACCACTGTAAACATACATGAACTAAGCTAAATTCTAATCTAAATGCTAATGCTAAACATGAACTGACTAACCTATACTAGACCCTAAGCTAAGATAACACCAAACATAAACAACACTTACCAAGACTTCTGAGTATGAACAAGAGCATGGACTAACTAACAAGCCGTCAAGAGGCTGGATGTTGTTTGTTTGTTTATTAAGATTTTAACGTCATGTTTTACACTTCACATTCATGACAGGAACAGTAGTTCCTCATTACACAAGGTTCATCAGTTTACAAGGTTATATCAAACACAGTCATGGACAATTTTGTACGTATCTCCAATTCACCTCACTTGCATGTATTTGGACTGTGGGAGAAAAACCGGAGCACCCAGAGTAAACCCACGCAGACACGGGGAGAGCATGCAAACTCCACACAGAAAGGACCCAGACCGCCCCACCTGGGGATCGAACCCAGGACCTTTTCGCCTGAGGCGACAGTCCTACCCACTTAGCCACCGTGCTGCCCAGAGGCTGGATTCGTGACAATATGAATGGAGGAGATGCTGGATGGTCAATGAATGACAAATTAATAAAATTAAAATTAATAATTGTAATAATGGTAAAGAAGAATAGATGGATGGAGGGATGTGTGAAAGTATGAATGGATGAATGGATAGTAAGATGGATAAATGCTATTATGAAAATTATGGAGAAACAAATGGATACATGGATATTCTAATCAATGACTGAATAAATGGATTAAGGTTATACCTGGGTAGATAATGGAAGAATGGTTGGTTAATAGACAGATGTGTCAGTAGATACAGTGTATCACAAAAGTGAGTACACCCCTCACATTTCTGCAGATATTTAAGTATATCTTTTCATGGGACAACACTGACAAAATGACACTTTGACACAATGAAAAGTAGTCTGTGTGCAGCTTATATAACAGTGTAAATTTATTCTTCCCTCAAAATAACTCAATATACAGCCATTAATGTCTAAACCACCGGCAACAAAAGTGAGTACACCCCTTAGTAAAAAGTCCTGAAGTGTCAATATTTTGTGTGGCCACCATTATTTCCCAGAACTGCCTTAACTCTCCTGGGCATGGAGTTTACCAGAGCTTCACAGGTTGCCACTGGAATGCTTTTCCACTCCTCCATGACGACATCACGGAGCTGGCAGATATTCGAGACTTTGCGCTCCTCCACCTTCCGCTTGAGGATGCCCCAAAGATGTTCTATTGGGTTTAGGTCTGGAAACATGCTTGGCCAGTCCATCACCTTTACCCTCAGCCTCTTCAATAAAGCAGTGGTCATCTTAGAGGTGTGTTTGGGGTCATTATCATGCTGGAACACTGCCCTGCGACCCAGTTTCCGGAGGGAGGGGATCATGCTCTGCTTCAGTATTTCACAGTACATATTGGAGTTCATGTGTCCCTCAATGAAATGTAACTCCCCAACACCTGCTGCACTCATGCAGCCCCAGACCATGGCATTCCC
The DNA here is from genome assembly GCF_030014385.1 of Trichomycterus rosablanca. Lineage (NCBI taxonomy): Eukaryota > Metazoa > Chordata > Actinopteri > Siluriformes > Trichomycteridae > Trichomycterus > Trichomycterus rosablanca. Next base: position 25,757,937 of record NC_085990.1, on the reverse strand, counting down.
ACCACCATGCTTGACTGTAGGCATGACACACTTATCTTTGTACTCCTCACCTGATTGCCGCCACTCATGCTTGAGACCATCTGAACCAAACAAATTAATCTTGGTCTCATCAGACCATAGGACATGGTTCCAGTAATCCATGTCCTTTGTTGACATGTCTTCAGCAAACTGTTTGCGGGCTTTCTTGTGTAAAGACTTCAGAAAAGGCTTCCTTCTGGGGTGACAGCAATGCAGACCAATTTGATGTAGTGTGCGGCGTATGGTCTGAGCACTGCCAGGCTGACCCCCCACCTTTTCAATCTCTGCAGCAATGCTGACAGCACTCCTGCGCCTATCTTTCCAAGACAGCAGTTGGATGTGACGCTGAGCACGTGCACTCAGCTTCTTTGGACGACCAACGCGAGGTCTGTTCTGAGTGGACCCTGCTCTTTTAAAACGCTGGATGATCTTGGCCACTGTGCTGCAGCTCAGTTTCAGGGTGTTGGCAATCTTCTTGTAGCCTTGGCCATCTTCATGTAGCGCAACAATTCGTCTTTTAAGATCCTCAGAGAGTTCTTTGCCATGAGGTGCCATGTTGGAACTTTCAGTGACCAGTATGAGAGAGTGTGAGAGCTGTACTACTAAATTGAACACACCTGCTCCCTATGCACACCTGAGACCTAGTAACACTAACAAATCACATGACATTTTGGAGGGAAAATGACAAGCAGTGCTCAATTTGGACATTTAGGGGTGTAGTCTCTTAGGGGTGTACTCACTTTTGTTGCCGGTGGTTTAGACATTAATGGCTGTATATTGAGTTATTTTGAGGGAAGAATAAATTTACACTGTTATATAAGCTGCACACAGACTACTTTTCATTGTGTCAAAGTGTCATTTTGTCAGTGTTGTCCCATGAAAAGATATACTTAAATATCTGCAGAAATGTGAGGGGTGTACTCACTTTTGTGATACACTGTATATAGATAGTCACAATTAGAGATGAAAATGCTGTTTCAATAAGAATACCATAAAACAGTTTCGACTGCTATATGGATGTGTATGGTGGATCCGCTGTCCTGTGTTGGTTATGCAGACAGTGAGTTCTCTACAACATCAGTGTATCATTCATTTATTGACTGACAGCACTGCCCTGGCTGAAAAGATGGGAAATCAATAAGGAGGTCATATCCAGTTAGAATGAACCACCACATATAGTCAAACAGCTGTTTGATTTGGCCCACTGCTTTGATACAGGGTTTGAATTTGCAGCAGTGCTATTGGTTAGTCAAACATGATGGACTATTTCTGAGTGGGGTAGCCTAGGCCATGCGATATTGTCATCATGTCTGGGGTGTGTTCCTCCATTGCACCCAGTGGTTCCAGGAACCCAGACTAGGATAAAGTGGTGGTAAATTATGAAAACAAAATAGAACTGTTTGCTGATTTTTATTTTCAATATGACGCTCTAAACTTTAGTCAGTTTATGCCTAGCCACAGACAATCATGTGTTTCCTCTGACACGCTTGCAATTTAACTTCTAGCGGAAGGTTTCCACACCGAGCTGTACCGTGTATGAAGGGTTACACTGTCATTCATCCACCACTTGTGCAGAAACCTCGGAACACCGATCCTCCTCCCTCAGGCACAGTGCTAGTGCATTACATAGTACATAACTGTGCCACCCTAGCGCCTCATGTCTGTTCTTTCATGTGTCTAGCTGCCATTTTACCCATATGTCTGTCTACAATTTGTCTGGCTGTATGGTTAACTACACTGATCAGGCATAACCACCTTTCTAATATTGTGTTGGCCCCCTTTTTGTTGCCAAAACAGCCCTGATCCGTCGAGGCATGAACTCCACTAGACCCCTGAAGGTGTGCTGTGGTATCTGGCACCAAGATGTTAGCAGGAGGTGGGGCCTTCATGGATCAGACTTGTTTGTCCAGCACATCCCACAGATGCTGGATTGGATTGAGATCTGGAAAATTTGGAGGCCAATTCAACACCTCAATAAACCATTTTGGCTTTGTGGCAAGGCCTGGTTTGGTGTGGCTATCTGTCTCTCTGTCCATCCATTCATTTGTTAGACTGTCTGCCCACCCTCTATGTGTTTTTTGTTTGTTTGTATGTTCTTCCGGCTTTCTTTTTGTGTGGTTGTGCATCTGTGTGTTTGTCTTTCTGTCTGTCTGTATTACTATTGGTCTATGGATCCATAGGTCCGTTTGCCTGTACCTTATTAACTGCGTTTCAGTTTTTTTATTCATTCTATTTGTCTGTCTGCCTACATGTCTGTCTGTCTCTCTGTATGTATACCTTTGGCATCTGTGTGTTTGTCTACCTGTGTATTTATTTAACAACAACTTTCTGTAACATGTGTCTGTCTGTATTTCTATTTAGCCATCCATTGTACATGAATCCATCCACCCATCTGGTCTTCTTAGCCTCTAAGTGGAAACAACACTCTGAACCATGAGTGTATGTGTGTGTGTGTGTGTGTGTGTGTGTGTGCAGGAATTCCGAGCAGCACTGGTGGTGTACTTCTCCCACACTGAGAAAGTGAAAGACTGATGTGAGTGTGTTTCTGTGCTTCAGTGTAGCTGAGCACTGAGAACAGAGCAGAGCGATGCCATGCTGGCCAGTCGGAGAGTCATGTCCACTGTGGGCCATCTGCCTCGTGGGGCTCAGGACACTAATACCGTGTGTGCTAGCAATTTGTGTGTGAGCGATGTGTGCCGTGTATGGTTCTGTGTTCTGTCTGGAGTATACGAGGGGCAGGGGGACACATGCGAGCAGAGAAGTGTTCCGCAGAGGAACCGTGGCCGAACACGGGTGAGCCTGTCTTTGTTTTTGGGTTGATTGAGTAGAAATCTGTGTATATGATAGCAGTGTGTGTGCTCTGGACTCAGGATCTGGACTTTGTATGTGCTTGTATTGCTTTCTGTTTTAGTTTCATGTGACACTGCATAAAGAGGAACTGAATGTTTGAAGCACAACTGTCTGAACACATTTTACAGAGACTGTTAGAATTGTATGAATTCATGTACGTGGTGTGTATTAGTGTTTATAAAACGGATAGTTCCGGTTCTAAAATCTGATTGGCTGAGCCGCGTTCGAAGCCGTTGTAAAATCCCCGATAAACGCACACCTATGACCACCTCACATCAATCCATATTAATACGCCACTGAAAAGAAAAAGTGAATGTTATGTTCGCCCTCATGTTGCCTGGCAACACTGTTAAAGAACTACCTGGGGTCGCGGAAGAATGCTTTTTGTAAGTGTTTTTGTAAATAAAAACATTTATAAATTGAACATTGTTGTATTTTATTATATTTTATGTTGACCGCCGTTTTATAAAAGCAATAAGCCACTCGAGACCATGCGTTACTGCTATGATTTTATCACGGGGAAAGATGTTTTAGGTCGTGCCAAAACGACCTTCCCCGTGATAAAATCGCAGTAACGCGCGGTCTCTCGTGGCTTATTGCTTTAATAATAATAATAATAATAAAATTTTATTTGAAAAGCGCCTTTCATGACACCCAAGGACACTGTACAATAAAAATATAGAAAAGCTAAGCAAAATAAATAAAATACACATTGACTAAGCAAAAATAAATAAAATACATATTTACAAACATAGGAAACACCAAACATGTGGCACAGTTCTGAGTCAGCTGGAAAAGATGTTTTGAGGGTTTTGAACACTGCTGCAGATAAGATTTCCGTACTTCTGGTGGGAGGAGCCTAGCATCACCTTGGCAACCTCACGGCGTTGCAGTGACCAGAGTGAGGGAATGTTGCTTTTAGCATGCTGTTGGTAAACAAAAGTCCGAACTGAGGCTCGGTGGGAATATTTAGGCCTTTGCAAAATACAAATGTCGCAGTGGAGCAGTTTATACCGTGAATGTCCCAGAGCATAGAGTTCACTGAAAGAGCACTCCATCGTCATGATGAGACCGGAGACGTTGTCTAGACCAGAAAAGTTGCAGAGACTCCAAGCCATCCAATCCCAGCAGCCAAAGGAGCAATTCCAAACAATCCACATTGACAGAGAAAGGAGTTATCCGCTAACTCTCGCTGCTCCGGATACACCGCTCCACATCATAGAAGCATCAGCAACACAAGCACAGTAAAAAAGATCCCAAATCCAATGCATAAAATCCAGTAAAATGTTTCGTATAATACAATAAAATAAAATAAAATACGGCAACGGTAGCGGCAGCCAAATGCGCCAGCGTTCACCATCACCATGACAACATGTTTAGTAATGGTGTGTGTGAATTCTATGTATATCTGAGTGGTGGGAGTCGTGCTGGAAAGTGTATTAAGCAGATGTTGGTAGAAGTTGCCTTTGAACAATGAAAGGTGTGTATATGCAGCCCTTGACACACACACACACACACATTGTTTTAGGGGCTTTAATTAATCATTCACATCATTTAATTTAGGGCCCAGGATTTGTTGTCACAAATTTCCTACATTATTTTGTTTGAGGGTGGCACAGTGGCTCGGTGGGTAGCACTCTCACCTCACAGCAAGATGGTCCTGGGTTCAATCCTTTCTGTGCAGAGTTTGCATGTTCTCCCCGTGTCTGCGTGGGTTTCCTCCGGGAGCTCCGGTTTCCTCCCACAGTCCAAAAGCATGCAGTCAGTTTAATTGGAGATACTTAATTGCTCTATAGTTGAATGGGTGTGTGTATGTGTGTGTATGTGTGTCTGCCCTGCGATGGACTGGCGCCCCGTCCAGGGTGTTACTGTGTGCCTTGCGCCCATTGTAAGCTGGGATAGGCTCCAACACCCCCCCCCCCCCCCCCCCCTCCACCCTAATTGGATAAGCGGTTTAGAAAGTGAGTGAGTATTTTGTATGATGTACACTTTACATGTACAGCTTATTGCAGATGTTTTTATCCAAAGTGACTTAAAATTTTGACCAACTACAATCCAAGCAATATAAGGTTGTGATTAACTCTAATTAGTTACCAGCTACAACTATCCTAAATGTCCAAACTTTTCCTGGAAATGCAGTTTGTACATGTACAGCTTTTAATAGACACGTTATTATTCAAAGAAGCTTACAATTCTGGCTGAATACAATGCAAACAATTAAGGTGTCAGGTCCTTGCTCAGGTGCCCAACAGTGGCAGTGATGGGGTTTGAACCAGAAACCATTTGATTAATGAGCCAGTACCTTAAACGCTTAGATACTGCTGCCCTGCTGCACAAAACAATGAGATGTGTTTCATCTATAGTGACAATTTCATCCTGGATTCAGCGTTTAGTATGCACTTTACTGTGCGAACTGAAATATCAGTGCCTGCTGCCACCAAATCCTACTGCATGCCTTTTGCAGTCACTCTAGGGTTTTTCACCACTTGCCTCCTCAGCAATCTGGTGGCAGCCGATGATGGTGAACAATGCATCCAACTGTATCTCTAGGAACATCTCTAGGACGGGCTAGGGGTTTGTTGACTTTGACAGTTGATTGTAAGTTTGAAACAACACCTGAATTGCAAATGTATGCTCTTATGAGGGATTCTATTCAGGGAGTTGTCATTGAAGTGGCATTTTTGTTGAATTTGTATAAACCACGTTTTATATTAGTTGCGTTGAGCTATTTAACTTGTTTTTGTTTGATTGGATTATCGCAAACAGCTGTTAAAACTTGAGGATTGGGGCGCTGTATTAATTAACATATTTTTTCTTATGTCCAACATGATCATGGTCAGGTTTTCCTAAACTTTTGGCCATTTAGTGTAAATTATTCTCAGAATTTTAAAATACATTTGTCCTGCTGTGTTTTTCATAATTGGGTTTAGTTTTATTTGATGTTGTGTTTGTGGTTTTTTGTCCACAATGCTTATGTGGCATGTACAAAGCTTAATTTTATTGTACATGATTCTTGAGCTTGTGTGTTAGCTTAGACATTTTGAGATGTGTATGAGGGTGTTAGTGTGTGGGTGCTGCAGTGTAAATGGGTCTGGGTGGGTCTCCCAAAAAGGTTAAAGTGAGTCATGCTGTGTTTTGTATGACTGCCGTTGTCATGGCAGAAAGTGGCGACATTTGGAAACTTTTAAATTTGGACTTTTGGAAAATGGAGAGTAAGTTTCTCTGTGGAAGAAATTGCTGCACCGTCTGTTGAGGATAGAAAAGGATTTAAATAACCCACAGTGCTTAACCTGCTGGATTCACTTTATTGTAGAAGGTACTTCAGTTTAGGTGAAAGATCTGATATTTCAATTCACTATGGATCAGATAAGTCCATGGGTAGACCCTGTTTCTAGCTATGATGAATTCTTTAAAAGACAGTGTTCATCCCCCCCACACACACACACACTTTATTATGATATAAGCCTATTTGAAAAAAGAAAATTTTGTAAAATGCAATATTAAAATGACCCCAAAGAAGGTGCAGAGAAAGCATAGTGGTGAGAAAATGAAAAAAATCTATTACTATTTGTTGTTGTATAATTACTCCTGCCAGTAGCTGTCACTGTGTATCAGACAAAGGGGACAGTGAGTGAGAGAGAAGAAGGAACTCGGCTCAGTAAAGTATTCTTTCTTTCATGCAATTACACCTACAAAATACAACACAATTGAAATAAAGAAGGAAATAATAGAGAAATATGAGAGTTGTTGTTTCTGGCAGATACATTTCATAAAAAAAAGAAGGACATTTATTATGGTGTGTGGTACAGCACACATACTGTACTGAAATGTGATGTGTGTTTTATGTACAGTACTACTGTGTATTGTTGTTTATTATTGTTTATTACATTAATGTGTATTCTATCATTTAAGATTTAAGGAAAATAAGACCAATTAAGACATTAGAAAGGTTGGGGGGGGGGGGGGGAGGTCTGGCACGGAATTATTCTATTTACATTATTTCTTATGGGAAAAAATAGGTTTAACTAATGAACATTTTGACAAAAGAACAGCCCTTCAGAACCAATTAAATTCATAAGTCAAGGGTCTACTGTAATCTATTTGATATTACTTGGAGTAAACCTCTTTTTAATTACTGTGATTGCTGCAAGGTGTGAATGTCCAGAGGAACAGTATAAACTACAACAGCATCTGAGGTTCTGAAAGTGCTGTAAGTGTTTGTGTGATCACTCTGCTGATGGAAGGTTGTGACAGACCCGAATCATTACTGCTGTAATGCTGCATTTTTAGATTTGCCAAATATCTGAGTCCAACTCTGAGTTGGAGATGTGAGTTGGAGAGTGAGCACATCTTTAATAATCTCAGCCACAGACATACCTGCACGATCTAATCTGTAGCGTTTTATTAACTTACTGTTATTCAGTGTTCGGAGAACTCTCATTCTTTCCTAAGCTTAAGAAATTCCTATTCTTTTTAAAAGTCCTCCACCCTACTCCTAACAGTTTTTCACTTCATGGTGTCTTATAAGGATTATGAATAACTGTTATCTTTACTAGGAACTACTAGGAAGGGGGAATTATTGGGAAACGCCCACAATTCTACGAATTTTCTTCAAATTTCATCACTAGGAGCAACACTTTGCACTATGAATCTTTATGAATGTTGCCCTGGTGATGATAACAGCACCTTCAGAACCTTATATCATGTTGCAGTTGATTTCGTTTTTACTAGACATTCACACTTTGCAGCAATCATAGCAGGGACATTTTCCCTTTCATTAATGAAATCATTCATTTATTCATTAATTTATTTAGTTTCTGTTTTACCCCTGATTTATCTTGCTTAGTGTCATGGTTGATCTGTTTCACTGGGTGAAGTATCAAAAAGAATAAATACAAAAATTAAACAAATTAAAGCCTATGTTATATTACAACCAATGACAGAATAGAATAGAATGCCTTTATTTGGCATATATACAAGTTCCATTGTACAGTACAACGAAATTCCTTCTTTGCATATCTCAGCTTATTTTGAAGCTGGGGTCAGAGCGCAGGGTCAGCCATTGTACGGCGCCCCTGGAGCAGAGAGGGTTAAGGGCCTTTCTTAAGGGCCCAACAGTAGCTGCATGACAGAGCTGGAATTAGAACTCTCAACTTTTTGATTCATAGCCCAAAGCCCTACCCACTAGGGTACCGAGAGTGTGTCATACCTTTCTCAGAGTTGCTCTGAGATTGATTCTACATTGCTCTTAAGCTTAAACTCCTACTCTTTAAATCTGTATGAATGCAGCCCCAGCTGTTGTAACCATATCCATTCCTAACAGGTATATAAAATGAATTCTTGAAGATAAATTATACGCTGTCAACATTTTAGCAACAGTTTATTTTCTTGTTCCAACATGACTGTGGCCCCTGTGCTTAAAGTGAGGTCCTTTAAGACAGTAATTGGGTGGGTGCTAAAAGCTGTAGAGTGAAGCAGTTCATTGGAATAACAATCTTTTTTTCTGACCTAATATAGGCATAGCCTATTCCCTACTGCATTAGCAACCAATGCAGCATGCCTGAAACCTACAATTACTTGCTTCTTGGCTGATTTTTTGGCTTTAAAGGATTGAAACATTATGCGTCTTGTATACCCAGCTGCCCTGTAGGTGTCACTGTTAAGAGGGCAAGCAGATGACATCATAGTTGCTCTTTTCTTTCCTTGGACATGGAACATGTGGTCTGTAATGTGCTGGACCAGGTTGTTAAAGCTCAAACTAAGGCTTGATGAAATTCTTATTCCAAATACCATGGAATACCATGGACATTAAAATAGGGTTGTTTGCCCTTTGAAGCTATACATCCTCTACAATTATGGGAAGGCTTTCCATAATATTTTAGATTGTGTGTGTAAGATATTTGTTCATCCAAAAGATCTTCAGTGAGACTGAGCTTAGCTCTGTGCAGGCCACAAAGTATCTTTGTTACCAAACGTATCAAACCATGTCTTTATGGACTTTGCGTTGTGCACATGGGTACCTTCATGGTGGAATGGACCTTCCACAAACAGCTGCTACAATTTTGGAAGCATATTATTAATTAAATTAATTAATATTAAGTTTATACACTCATACAGCTAACAGTGGGTGCAACTGTAACATTGGAACTCTAGCATTAGGAAGAGTGTCCAGATACTTTTTGATATATAGTTTTTTAATCAGTAAATTGAGAGGCTGAACATCCTTTTAGAGACCTTTTAAAGCTAGCGGAAGCTTAACACCTTCACTCAAGCCTGCATGTCTGGCAGGATGAGTTCCAAATTGAGTTTTATGATCATCAAGTGCAGTCACAGTCCTGAAGCACACAGGGAGTGGTGGAGTCATGTTTTAATGCTGGACTTATGCTAGATTTCCTGACTCTTGAACAGCCATAAAGGCTCTTTATTCTAAATTTTTTGAGTTTTTGAGCTGCTGGTTTTTTATTTTAATAGTTTTAAATCGGAAAACTGAACTCTTTTCTTTTTTTGTTCAACAGTCAAAGCAGAAGGATGGACAGAGTGAAATGTCTCCCTTGTCCCCACTGTCCCCGGCACCTGAGGATGAGCTCTTCTCTTGGCCCGGTCCCAAAACCTTACACCTACACCGAACTTCACAAGGCTATGGCTTCACGCTCCGCCACTTCATTGTCTACCCACCCGAGTCTGCCGTATACTCGTTCAAGGTTTGAGTTTAATCTTATTCACTTACATGTACAACCCCAAATCAGTAAAAGCTGGGACAGCATGGACAATGCAGATAATAAAAAACACAGTTTTTTACTTTTACTTTGACTTTTATATAATTGCAGACAGTATGAGCCTGAGACATTTCATGTTTTCTCTGCTCAACTTTATTTAATTTTTTTAATAAACATTTATTCCTGCATTTCAGGTCTGCAACACATTCCAAAAAAAGTTGGGACCGTAAAGCATTTACCACTTTGTAATGTTGCCATTCCTTTTCACCACACAGACATTTTGGCACCAAGGATACCAAGTGATTTAGTGTTTCAGCTTTTATTTTGTCCCATTCTTCCTGCAAACACGTCTTAAGATGTGCATCAGTACGGGGTTGTTGTTGTCGCATTTGTCAGTTTAAAATTCTCCACACATTCTCTAATGGGGACAGGTCAGGACTGCAGGCAGGCCAGTCCAGTACCCGTACTTTCTTCTTCTGCAGCCATGCCTTTGTAATGTGTGCAGCATGTGGTTTTGCATTGTTTTGTTGAAAAATGCATGAACGTCCCTGGTAAAGATGACGTCTTGAAGGCAGCATATGTTGCTCTAAGATCTCAATGTACTTTTCTGCATTAATGCTGTCATCACAGAAGTGTTAATGACCTTTGCCAAGGGCACTGACACAGCCCCATACCATGACAGACCCGGTCTTTTGTACTTGTTGCTGATAACAGTCTGGATGGTCCTTTTCGTCTTTGGTCTGGAGCACACGTCCATTTTTTCCAAAAAAAATTCATCTGACCACAATACACGTTTCCACTGTGTGATGGTCCAGCCTAGATGCCTTCGAGCCCAGAGAAGTTGATGCTGCTTCTGAATATGATTAACATAAGGCTTCTTTTTTGCACAGTAAACTTTTAAGTGGCATTTGTGCGTGTAACTCTGTATTGTAGTGCTTGACAAAGGTTTCCCAAAGTAATCCCTCACCCATGTGATTACATCAGCTATTGCTGGGTGGCGGTTCTTGATGCAGTGGTGTCTGAGGAATCAAAGATCATGGGCGTTCAGCTTAAGCTTCCGCCTTTGGCCTTTACGCACTGAAATGCCTCCTGATTCCTTGAATCGTTTAATGATATTATGCACTGTAGAGCGAGAAATATGCAAATCCCTTCCAATCTTTCTTTGAGGTGCATTGTTTTTAAAGACTTCAATAATTTTCTCACACATTTGTTGACAAACTGAAGATCCTCTGATAATTTTTGCTCATCAAAAAATCAGCCTTTCCTGGATGCTGCTTTTATACCAAACCATTATTGCAATCACCTGTTTGGAATCACATCATTATGTAGTTTTTTCACCTCATTACTAGCCCTAAATTGCCCCTGACAGACCTTTTTTTGGAATGCATTGCAGGCCTGAAATGCAGGAATGGAGGTATATTAACAAATGAAATGAAGTTGAGCAGACAAAACATGGCATATCTTGGGTTCAAACTGTCTGTAACCAAATGAAAGTCAAAGTAAATGTAAGGAACACTGCATTTTTATTTTATTTGCATTTTCCATACTGTCCCAACTTTTTCTGATTTGGGGTTGTGCATTATATTCAATAGAAAAGTAATTAAAGTTGTGTTTTTCACATAGTAAAGTTTTTTTAGCCAGACCCACTGCATCTCAGACCAGAATAAGGAGTTAAACATGAAAATCATGATGAATTTTCTGACCTTAACCCTTACTAGCATGTTACATTTTAATTACACATGTAGACGTTAGTCTATGTAAAATAAAGCTGAGAAAAGGTAAAGATTGACTTTATATATTGAGGGGGCACTGACTTGAGGGAACAACCATGGTAGAGAAGAGATCAGACCCGATAAGAGAATGGATGGGACTTTAACAAGCAAACAGAGGAAATGAAGAATCTGATATATAAGGATGAAGGGAGGAAGGATGGTCTACAGCTTTTCCCACTGCATGTTCTCAGGGGCCGCTGGGAAAACACATGGCTTTGATCTTGTTGTGTTTACACTGACATTTACCAGGCTGGGGTTTGAATGAAATAATGACATGAAAAGCATGGGCTTGTCCTTTTGATTCCATTCAAGTCAGTGGAAGAATGAAACCTCTGCGGTATCTGTGTTTTAAACCTTTTTCTCTTCTTTATTGCAGGATGAAGACAATGGAAGTCGAGGTGAGTTTCTACCCGGCCCATATGCCATGCATGCCTTCTTCTTATTTACACTGGCACTGCTTGAGCGAGCAACAGATAGGGAAGGATATCGTGGGAGAGGAGAAAAAATTGCGCAACTGTGGTTTTGGCTGGCATATCTAATAATAGGCTTGGCGAACACTGCAGTGTCTTTATTCAAGGAATGTGCTTTTATTTAAGTTTTTAAATTGTGTAAATCCCTTTATTGTTCAGTTGTAATGTTCAGTGGTGCAGTAACCATACACTGTGGCATTGTTCATTGTGATACATGATTGTGACGATGTGCTATATAAAAAAAACATATCAGGTTAGATAGCACTGTTTTTGGGGTGCTTGGCCTGGTATTTGGCCTACCAGACTGAATTCAGTTAGATAGATGAATGGACAGACAGACAGAAGGAAGGAAAGAAGAAAAGAAGGAGCATAATAATTTAAAATGCTGAACATTTGGGTTCTTGTTTTGTGCTGTGGTCTTGTATGCCAGTTCCCCACTAGATGGATGGATGGATGGATGGATGGATGGATGGATGGATGGATGGATGGATGGATGGATGGATGGATGGATGGATGGATGGATAGATAGATAGATAGATAGATAGATAGATAGATAGATAGATAGATAGATAGATAGATAGATAGATAGCACAGTATGCACAGTAAACCTCTCTGTTTGGAATACATTGCTGCATAGGGTGGAGGTTGTGCATGTTTTGAGAAAAGAAGGAGCATAATAATTTAAAATGCTGAACATTTGGGTTCTTGTTTTGTGCTGTGGTCTTGTATGCCAGTTCCCCACTAGATGGATGGATGGATGGATGGATGGATGGATGGATGGATGGATGGATGGATGGATGGATGGATGGATGGATGGATAGATAGATAGATAGATAGATAGATAGATAGATAGATAGATAGATAGATAGATAGATAGCACAGTATGCACAGTAAACCTCTCTGTTTGGAATACATTGCTGCATAGGGTGGAGGTTGTGCATGTTTTGAGGTACTGAAAATGACTAAATAAAAAAAAAAGAAAAACAAATCCATTGTTGTAATGCTTTCTAACAGGAAGCAAGCTAGTAAAATAAGAAAATTGAACATTGAAGATGTAGACAACAACAAAATCTCCCTACAATAATGATTGTGCACAGCTTTCTATTAAGATGTCTGGATAAAAGAGACGCTTTTGGTAATATGCTTCTAATGCCAAGTTTACACTACACAACTTTCGGATCTGTCAGATCGTTGTACAGTTCACACTACACAAGTGGATCTCTTGCAATCAGGAGACTTTTAAGTCGTTGTGGATTTCACACTACACGACTGATCGGCGATACGGGGTCACACACTACAGGAATTGCAGATGAATCTGTCCGGTCTCCCAAACACACACGGGAAGTGATGAGGGGTTTAATGATACCATGTCCAAAAATGCACGTCAACAAGTAGCAAGCGATCAAAGTTGTTTGTGCGCTGATGTGCAGCGTAAAAGCAAGTAGGAAACGTAAATAAATCCGAGTGGATTGGGCTACGCGACCAGCAGGGATTGTCTGTTCTGTAGTGAGTTGGAGGTTAATAAATATTTTTTTGCAATGCAGCGTGGGTATTATGGTTGGGCGTGGATGATATAGTCACAAATACTGTAAAGCTTGTATGTGTGCCAATGTATTCTGATATAAACTATATTATGCCCCTGTCCCACGTTTTTACAACTCCTCCCCCGTATCTTGCATTCTCATTGGCTGTAGTTTGACATAGCACTCGCTGCCACTTGCAACCTGCTCGCAACGCCTTTCACACTACACGATTTGAAGTCGCCGACTGGTCCAGATATTAAACATGCTAGATATTTTTCTTGAGTCGGTGAGCCGCTCGGATAGAGTCATTTAACAGTTCACACATAGCGAGCCGAGTTTCAATCCCCGGCCGAACGCCGAGTTGCCTCCAAGCTATCACATCTAGTGGCGACCAGCCAGCTAGCAAAAATCAGGGCAAAACTCATGTAGTGTAAACTAGACATAAGGTAGATTTTGGTATAGTAGTATGCAATTTGAGACACAGCCAAAGCCAAACTGCAGATTAGGACATACACCGATCAGCCATAACATTAAAACCATCTCCTTGTTTCTACACACGTTGTCCATTTTACCAGCTCCACTTACCATATAGAAACTTTGTAGTTCACATAAAAGTTGGATTGAGGTTCCTTTCATTTTAGGTAAAGTAGTTATGCTTGGATCATGGAACCAGGAGCTCTGCCCAAGCATTTCCATTTAATTTAAAGAACATTTTTTGTCAGATCAAATGATAACAGCGTTCAGTCTGACTGCTCCTTACACTGAATAATGCTGCCAGTAATAATATAGTATTATTGTATTAGTGTGATTTCCCGTCTGACTTTCATCATAAGACACCCACACACTATCCCTACAACTTCCTGTTCAGAAGGAAAGTTTCTCTCTAACCATCTTCTTCCTGAAATTGCTAAGCTCAAATCAGTGTGTGTGTGTGTATGTGTGTGTGTGTGTTTTGTTAAATTCCTTTGCCTTAGCTGAATCAGATGGTAGCATGGTATTTAGTGCCCGATGTTTGACCTTGTTTGTTACTTGGTGAAGCGGTGAGCTTTACGGGAAAACTCCCAGCATGCCGTGCAGCGGGAACATGGATCATTGGTGGGTTTATACAGAAGAAATGATAATGAAAGCTTTGGTTACAGAATGGGTGAAAAAAAGGGAGTAACATTCACTTCTAAAGACGAAACGGTTTTGTGATGGAGTGATTTGAACTTGAGCTGTAAACGTTCTATAATATCATTATGATAATGATTTGAGTAGTAATGATTTCCTGCACTAATAGGAAAGATGAGCCCAATATCAGGATGCTTAACCAAGGTCGAACAATACTGTGGTAATGAGCCGTAAACAAAAAATGAAACTACTATCTGGTCAAAATAACAGAAATTCATCAAAGAAACCAAATAATGGCCAATCAGGTGGTGCATTGGTAAAATACTCTAGCACACCAGAGCTGGGATTTCGAATACATTGTATCGAATCCCAGCTCTGCCATCCGGCTGGGCTGGGCAGCAATATGAACAACGTTTGGCTGTTGTTCATACAGGGTAGGGAGCCGGATAGGGATGCAATTACAACCTCTGCTGGCTGGTTGATGGCGCCTGCACAGAGTCGAGGAATATTGTGTACAAGGTGTGGCTCTCCATACACAAAGCTGATCCACATGTGAACTCGCCTTGTGCAGGTGACAAGGTGCAGTCGGCTACTGCACAAGTGTCGGAAGGGGTCTCGCTCACCTCAATCAGAAGTAGGGATCAGCATCAGTAGAGAGAAAGCAAGATGCAATTGGGTAATTGGATACGACTAGATTGGGAGGAAAATTGGGGGGAAAAAAGAAACCAAATAAAATCTGCAGTCCAAAGCGGCAAACTAATAGAACAGACAGACGAGCACATTAGTAAAGTAGGGCCATTGTACTCCACATGCTCGTCCAGAAAGAGACACACACACATCACTTTATTTCTTATGGTGTTTTAGCATACATGGGAAAACTCAGGTGGCCATACGCTCACCCCACAAGAATATCAGGAAAGTATGAAACAGTAAAAAAGAAAAGGATCGGAGAACCAGCTACTCAGCCTACCAGAGTCTGGGCCCAAGTTCATCTCAGAAAGTTCAAAAGATAGTAGAAACGTGTGCATCAGCTTGTGTCAAACAAATAAGTCTTACTAACAGGAAAGGTGGTGGAATACAGGGGTAAACATTCCTTTGTCCCAACTTTTTGGAGTGTGTTGCAGTTATCAAATTTAAAGTACGTTCACAAAATGCAATAAAGTTGATCAGTGAAAACAAGGGAAATATTTTCTTTCTACTTTTATCAGTTAAACAAAGATTTAAGAGAGTTACAAATCACAGATTCTTCTTTTTTATTACGATTTACAAAACATCCCAATTTTTCTGGAAATAGGGCTTGTATAAAGATTCATTTATGGTGCCCAGGTGGCGCAGTGGGATATTCTGCTAGCACACCAGCACAGAGATTCTGAACACCCTGATTTGAGTCGTGGCTCTGCTACCGGGTGGCTGGGCGTCATCTAGCGGGCACAATTGGCAGTGCCTGCAACAGACACAAATTGGCCACCGTGTCTGCTGGGTTGGGAAAATGACCTGATTATGTGGGTGAGGTCTTCAAACGTTGTGCAAGAACCCTGGTTAGCAGATAGCAACGTCTGTGCAGAAGCACGGGCATAAAGAAGGGGTCTGCTAGGGGACTGTGCATGCATCAAAGGGCACGTAAGCAGCAATATACTCTCCTCGAACGCAATCAGGGATCCACAGCAGCGCAAGACAATTTGACTACGCTAAATCGGGAGAAAAAGAAAGAAAGAAAATTAATTTATGTTAAACTGTTAAAGTCCTAAATGACATTCTGTTTATTTTAAATACACAGTATTTATAGAACAATCAGTGTTGCTCACCAATAAACCGCTCCAGATTTTGTTTGGGATTAGACTGAGATCACCACCTCTCAAGGGTGCACCGAGTGCAAGGGTTGTTTTGGTTCACACCCAAGAACGATTACTGTGTTCATACCTACCCAAACAAACCTGAGTCTGATTAAAACAGAATAAAAAGTGTAGGTTTGAAAACACCCAAAGAATCAAAATGACGTGTCCCATTCGTTTGGCTTAATGGCTAGAGGCAAAAGCGACAGAAAACAGCTGGAGAGAGATGAAGAAAGGAATAGTTCCCATCTGTTTAAATATTTGTCCTTCTCTGTTGGAAATCAACATTGAACTTATTAAATCTTGCATTCTTCACTGGTCAGTCGGTTGTTTTGGCCATTGAGTGGTGGACACTGTGTCGGGAGCAACAGAGTGAGAGCTTCGAATTCTTTAGCAATCTCTGAGGCCTCATTGTACCATGAGTCCAACCTCTGTGCTCCCTCTTAAATCTGCTCCCATCATCACTGCATATCCACCTGCATACTTCACGTACAATGGTGTTAAAAGGTAATTGCCTCCCTTATAATTCCCTAAAATTGCCTATTTTTTGCATCACATATTATCATGCAAAGAAAACTTAATTAAGAACATAATTAAAGTAGGGAAAACATTATTCGACACACATATCAACTGGTTGTGGCACCATCAGCAGTGTTCTATAATTGTATATTTCTCTAACATTGTAAATGCAATTGTGAAACAAGGCAAGAATACCCTGGACAGGGTGCCAATTTATCACAGGGCTTTGTTTCAAACCCAAACATTGCCAGTGTAGACACAAAGGGTGTGTTCGAAAACCTAGTGAGCTCTCTACATAGACAGCATTTTGCATCATCCTACGTCTGAAAGCGTCCACATGTATCTGTGTTTAGCTAGATCTCACTGTTTCACTTTTAAACTTTTGTTACAGCTCGGGGTTCTAAGAAATTGTAAGAATCAGCTTTTTATTTTAGTGTTTTTATATTATATTTGGGTTTATTTCAGTGTATAAGTGTCCAAAACAACCCCATTATTTCACATATTTTTACATTAGCCTAAAATATATGCCACAGGACCATGGAACGCATTAACAGGTTTCCCATACGTCCTTATGGGAAAAAAATATTTTAAACTCGATGCCAGTCTCAAAACCAAATGACGTTGAGTTTCAAGGTACCACTGTATTCCATTCTTTAAGGCATGTTCAGTGCGTTATACACTGATCATCCATAACTTTAAAACCACCCCCTTGTTTCTACACTTACTGTCCATTTTATCAGCTCCACTTACCATATAAAAGCACTTTGTAGTTCTACAATTACTGACTGTAGTCCATCTGTTTCGCTGCATGCTTTTTTTACTTGCTTTCACCCTGTTCTTCAATGGTCAGGACCCCCACAGGACCACTACAGAGTAGTTATTATTTAGGTGGTGGATCATTCTCAGCACTGCAGTGACACTGACATGGTGGTGGTGTGTTAGTGTGTGTTGTGCTGGTATAAGTGGATCAGACACAGCAGCGCTGCTGGAGTTTTTAAATACCGTGTCCACTTACTGTCCACTCTATTAGACACTCCTACCTAGTTGGTTCACCTTGTAGATGTAAAGTCAGAGACGATCACTCATCTATTGCGCTGTTTGAGTTGGTCATCTTCTAGACCTTCATCAGTGGTCACAGGACGCTGCCTACGGGGCGCTGTTGGCTGGATATATTTTTGGTTGGTGGACTATTCTCAGTCCAGCACTGACAGTAAGGTGTTTAAAAACTCCATCAGCATTGCTGTGTCTTATCCACTCATACCAGCACAACACACACTAACACACCACCACCATGTCAGTGTCACTGCAGTGCTGAGAATCATCCACCACCTAAATAATACCTGCTCTGTGGTGGTCCTGGGAGAGTCCTGACCATTGAAGAACAACATGCTAGGGGGCTTACAAAGCATGCAGAGAAACAGATGGACTACAGTCAGTAATTGTAGAACTACAAAGTACTTCTATATGGTAAGTGGAGCTGATAAAATGGACAGTGAGTGTAGAAACAAGGAGGTGGTTTTAATGTTATGGCTGATTGGTGTAAGTCCACTATTTCAGTGTTGTTTTGTTAGTCTTTTTTATCTGCGGAATGCGACCAAATCACACTAACAGACTGCTACTAAAGCCCTAAATGTGTAGAAATGTCAGAAAATTACTCAGTCTGTCACTTTTGCTATTGTTGTATATGGAACAGGAATGGAATAAATCAGTAGGAGAGCTACAGAACATATGTTTGAGAAAAAAAAATGTGCAAGACAGAGAGTAAATGAATTTGTTGTGTAATTTTCTGGCCAGTAAAGAATGTGGGCATCCTTCCAAAACCTGCAGAATAACCTAATCCAACACAGCATTTCTTGCAGGAAAACCAAACCTAACATCACTCAGCCAGCTGTTCTAACTTCAGCACTGTGTAGAAAAGAGAGCAAAAAAGGGAGGAAAGACCAGAGTTCATTCAGTTCATCAGTCTTCCTGCATCAGATATATATCTAAGATAGATGATTTCTGGAGTACAGTAGAGTACAGTGTGGTGTCTAACCCCTGATGAACTGCTGTAGGAAAACTGATGAGTGATCATGCTTAGGACACAAATGCATTCCAGTGTAATAGGATAAAAAGTAACTTGCCATTTTTCTTTTATTTGACATAATGTGTATATTCACCTCATTAGAGGTACCTGGGTGATGCAGCATGCTACTGTTTAGACCTGAGTCTTAGAGTTGTCACAGCTCTGTTAAGCACTCTGCATGCGCAGTTGGCCATGTCAGTGACTCCTGCTGCTAGGTTGAGGTCCCGGGACAAGTGGTGGATGAATACAGTGAGCATAGTGTTATATTCAATGTGTGTTAAAGCTCTGTGTAGGAATCCACCACTGTCTGAAAAATATAAAGTGACAAAGTACCGTACAGTCCTGCTCACCATTATTGGCACCCATGAAGTTTAAGCACATAATGTGGAATATCTCCTGGAAAAAAATGAATCAAGTGTAACAACTTTTTTCTATAGAGAACTTGCTTTTGATACAAAAGAGCAAATGATAAACAACATTTAAAACTAAAAACAATGGGATGGAAAAAAATAGAAAAAAACTAAAGATTGCTGTGGCACTGGTATTGGCACCCTTTACAGTAAATCAGTATGGAAACACATTTTGACTCACCTGTGCTAAATCACAAATGAGAATCACCTGTGATAAATTGTCAGTGCCCATGTGACATTAATTACCCAATGAATGATGACTTCAGTGTTTTAAAAAGCCACATGTTATCACAATGGTGAAGACAAAGGAGCTGTCTGAGGACATCAGAAGTTCTATTATTAGCAAACACAACACCTCCAAAGGGTATAAGGCCATCTCCAAAGACCCTGGTATCCCTATTTCAACAGTGCGCAATGTTATTAAGAAGTTTGCCAAGCATGGAACTGTCAAGAACCTCCCTGGACGTGGAGGGAAGAGGAAAACTGATGAGAGATGTCTTCGAAGGTTGGTGCGAATGGTGGAAAAAACACCATGTCAAACATCCAAAGACCTGAAGGCCAACCTGGAACAGTCTGGGGTCATGGTTTCAACAAGTACTATACGCCACACACTAAACCAAGCAGAACTTTATGGGCGAAGGCCAATGAAGAAACCATTGCTGAAGAAAAGACATAAAAAGGAACGACTCATCTTTGCCAAAGAGTACCTGGACAAACCACAATCCTTCTGCGAAAATGTTCTGTGGACCGATGAAACAAAAATAGAGCTTTTTGGCAATGCACACCGACAGTTTGTTTATAGACGGCACAATGAAGCGTATGGTACGTCTGGTACTTGGGGCCTCGACCGTATTACAGGAATCATGAAATCGGAGAATTACCAAGAGATTTTAGAGCAAAATGTCCTTCCCAGTGTAAGAAAACTTGGTTTGAGTCGAAGATCATGGGTCCTCCAGCAAGACAAAGACCCAAAGCACACATCCAAAAGCACGCAGGAATGGTTGAAAAGGAAAAAATGGACTGTTTTAAAATGGCCAGCAATGAGTCCTGATCTCAAACCCATTGAAAATCTGTGGGGTGAGCTGAAATCTGCCATTGGGAAAAGAACCCTGCAAACATTCAAAAGCTCGAACAAACTGCAAAGGAAGAGTGGGAGAAAATACCCGCTTTAAAATGCAAGAAGCTTACAGATGGCTACAAGAAACGTTTGGAGGCTGTCATCACTGCCAAAGGGTGTGCAACCAAATATTAAGAAGGGGTGCCTTTATTACAGCACATGCCATTTTTTTCTGTTTTTTCTTTGAAATGACAACATGTAAGCTGAAAAACAATGTTCTTTGTTATATTACTTTGGACCTCCAATTAAAAAATCCTGATAATATAAATTTCGTACATTTCCATTTATTTCTGAAGATATTGTACAGGTTATGCAAAAAATTAAGGGGTGCCAATAATGGTGAGCAGGACTGTAAGTGTGTGTTGTTCTGCTGCTGTGAGGAGGTAAAGTGCTTATAGTGGAGGTCATGATTGCAGTGGGAAATTTTAGGATTTGGAACTTTAAGGAACTTTAAATCAGATTTCTTTTTAGTAAACATTTCCAGTCTCTTAAACTCAACGTGTTCCGTTTGTTTTTAGAAAAAAATCTAATTAACAATGAACAGTCGCTTTGTTCAGCGCTTGGCTTGAGCGGTGCGGTACTAGGTCATAATACGCATATGAGACGAAACTGCATTTGTGTGGAATAACCATCAGATTCACTCTGAAAGCGTCCACATGTATCTGTGTTTAGCTGGATCACACTGTTTCACTTTTAAACTTGTGTTACAGCTCGGGGTGCTGAGAAATTGTAAGAATCAGCTTTTTATTTGTGTTTTTATATTATATTTGTGTTAATTTCAGTGTATAAGTGTCAAAAACAACCCCATTACTTTACATTAAATTAAAATATATGCAAGTCCACGAGACCATGGAACGCATTAACAGGTTTCTCATACGTTCTTATGGCAAAAAATTATTTGAAGCTCAACGCCTCTTAAACTCAACGCCAGTCTGTGTGTGTAAGTGTGTGTTGTTCTGCTGCTGTGAGGAGGTAAAGTGCTTATAGTGGAGGTTGTGATTGCAGTGGGATAATTTAGGATTCCTTTTTATTAAAATTTTTTAATCTCAAAGACACTGTTGGTCAAATTATTATTAGATTATTAGGCTGCTTACAAGTATGTATATAAGTATTTAAGTATTAATTTACCATTGCATTGTTTTTTTTGTTTTTTAAAGTGTCAAGTGCCTAGAGTCTGAAAAGCAGAACACTAATAGCTTGTACACATGTATATTACCCAAAACCTCTACTAAGTAGTGAGGGGTGAGAACATAGTAAGGGGTGAGGATGTAAAGGGGGTGAGGACATAGTGAGGCGTTAATGCATACTGATGGGTAAGGATGTAGTGAGGGGTTAGAGTATAGTGAGGGGTGCAGACATAATGAAGAGTTAAAGTGTAGTGAGAGGTAAGAAAATAGTGAGAGATAAGGACATACAGAGGTAGGGTGTTGTCAAGACAGTGGTAGCCTAGTGCCATCTGACATACTGTATGTATGGAATATGAGATCTGAATATTCTCCATCAGCTTCTTCCACATATGAATGAAACAGCTGTCTTTGCAGTGGTCTTGCCTGAATCGAACCGTTTTCGGTTTGTTTGTGCTTGGTTTGTTCTTCACAAACAGTGTAGGTTACAAAAGGAAAAATGCAAAAATGGTGCAAACTGGCTACTGATGAATGAAAACTTTCTAGATTAGCAGAGCTGTAGACGGGCTGAGGTGTAGCTGTTGTAACAAATAAAGAAACAGTGGCCACATTTCATGTCAATCACATTGACCTGTTTGAATAAGGCATGATCTACCAGCTTGCACTGTGCGATCGATCGGTTGATCACGGTTATAAAAATAAATTTTTTTATGAACATTGTGGCAACAATTTAGGTAAGGTCCTTTCCTGTTTCAACATGACTGTGTCTCTGCTCAAAACAAGGACCAGTAAAAGATATTTGGTGAGTTTTGATGTTAAGGAACTCCAGTGGGCTGCACAGAGCCCTAAACCACTGAGCCTTCAACCACTGTGAACATGAACTGTAACATCGTCCAACATCACACCTCACAAATTCTATTTTGAATGAATGTGCACAACATCCCACAGACACACTAACACAAAATCTTAAGAAAAGCCTTCCATCAAGCTCATAGTCAGCTGTTCACATACTTTTGGCCCTGTAGTGTGATGATTAAAGATGTGATATTACAGAGGTCTGGATTACATAAACATGGTCGCTAATCGTTTTGGCTCTTGGCCACTCACCCACATGATCAGTGTGGTACAGTTTTATGTCCTGCACTCTGCTGGTATATTTACATCCAAACAGCTGAAACTGGGAAATCTGCCCATTCAGGCAACTCAGAGTGAAAACATGCCTGCTGTAATAAAGCATCTCGCTGGGAAAGGGAAGTCCTAAACATCCACCCTTTGGAAAATAATGATGTTATTTTTCTGGTATTTGGTTGTAAAATGATGTAGAACTGTGTTATTGCTGCATGTGTGAGAGAAATGTCTATTGCAGTAGGATCTGTGTAAAATAAGCTGTAGATGGATTTCAAGATTTTGCTCAACACTTTTAGAAAACAACATGGTAGTGTTGTAACTCTATATAGGCACTATCACATTCCCTTCCTCACCAATCCATTCTTATTATCTGCAAATCAGCATTACCTAATGTTATAAGTTGGACATGAGAAACCACGCTCTGTGAAAGTTGATGTTAATCAGATTTACTTACCCATATATTTGATTGAGTGAACATAGTGATGTCTGAGGTCATGCACCACAAGCCATCAAATGGTTTTCATGTGACTTACCAACCTTTATTCATGTTTTAATGTTACATTTTGAAATCTTAATAATTGACTAAAATAGTTGCAGGGTTTACATTTTTCAGTGTCAGGGCTTGTTTCCAAGGGAATGATTTGAATCCAATGCAGGACTCTAACCAACAAACCCCCTCCAACCACGTCTGTGTTGACTCCTGGCTGGCCAAAACCACTGCCGAGATTCAAACCCCCAAAATGGTAATGTCTGGTGCTTGGCATGACTCTCCACATGTGATTTGGTCCTCTGTGAAAGTGGGGCAAACTACAAAGAAAACAGAACATGTTAACACTTATTTATGTGCAAATCTGTGATTAAGCTTTAGAGCTGTCCTGTTAAAAGTGACTTGCCAACCAATTAGAAACCAGGATTTTCTGTGGATATGGTGTGCTGAGTAATATAGTCAGTTTTTGTAAACAGTTTTGGCTCTTGTTCATAAACATTATGTATTACATGTACACCGATCAGCCATAACATTAAAATCACCTTCTTGTTTCTACACTCACTGTCTTTTTTATCAGCTCCACTTACCATATAGAAGGAATTACTGACTGTAGTCCATCTGTTTCTCTATATACTTTTTAGCCTGCTTTCACCCTGTTCTTCAATGGTCAGGACCCCCACAGGACCACCACAGAGCAGGTATTATTTAGGTGTTGGATGATTCTCAGCCCTGCAGTTACACTGACATGGTGGTGGTGTGTTAGTGTGTGTTGTGCTGGTATCAGTGGATCAGACACAGCAGCACTGCTGGAGTTTTTAAATAGCGTGTCCACTCACTGTCCACTCTATTGGACACTCCTACCTAGTTGGTCCACCTTGTAGATGTAAAGTCAGAGACGATTGCTAATATATTGCTGCTGTTTGAGTTGGTCATCTTCTAGACCTTCATCAGTGGTCACAGGTCGCTGCCTACAGGGCGCTGTTGGCTAGATATTTTTGGTTGGTGGACTATTCTCAGTCCAGCACTGACAGTGAGGTGTTTTAAAACTCCATCAGCGCTGATGTTCCTTATCCACTCATATAAGCACAACACACACTAACACACCACCACCATGTCAGTGTCACTGCAC
This sequence comes from Trichomycterus rosablanca, assembly GCF_030014385.1. NCBI lineage: Eukaryota > Metazoa > Chordata > Actinopteri > Siluriformes > Trichomycteridae > Trichomycterus > Trichomycterus rosablanca. Next base: position 25,733,667 of record NC_085990.1, on the reverse strand, counting down.
TGCAGAGAATTATCCACCACCCAAATAATACCTACTCTGTAGAGGTCCTGGGAGAGTCCTGACCATTGAAGAACAGCATGAAAGGGGGCTATGTGAAGAGAATGTGGAGAGACACTTAAGTACGTGTCACAAAAACTTCCATGTACATCGCAGGTTTTTTATATCGTACGCAACTGATCATTTGTATTAACATGGGACCGATTTCATGATTTGTTCTAAAATGTTGTAAAGGAAGTGAGAAGTACAAACGGGACATGATTTGAAGATGTGACTGTTAATGATTTTCTAAAAAATGCTACAGAAGTGATCATTTGAAAAAAATAAATAAATAAATGGTGTGATACAAATGTGCCTAATTTATACAAAACTGTCAAGAAAGATATTTACAAAAATATCAGAGATGTGATAGCTCTGACTTTCAAATATTGAAAAAGATTTAGATTAATAGAGATAAATAATGTTACATGTTGAAATATATCTGTTTCCTACCATGGTAAATCGTTGTTAATAATTTTTCTGAGCAATCCTTAACATTAACATATGATCAGACAGTTTTTTCATATGAATATTGATATAATAATAATAATAGTAATAATAATATAATTAAAGGTGAACCGTGCAACTTCATGTTATTTAGGAAGTTTGTATCAAACAAGTAGCCCTTCGTATTATTCAGTACCCCCTGATATAAAGTATGAAAACAATGACGCTGTAAACACAGTTTCACAATGATTGGAGTGGTGCATGCTCATGGTGCAGGGGCGTGTGTGTGCGCGTGTGTGTGCTTTCTGGCTTTTGCAAAGTCTGCATATTTTCCCTGTTGTTCATCATGCAGATTTTGGATCAAACCTCTGTAGATTTAGTCTGAACAAGAGGGTAATATTGGATAATTTGGAAATGAAAAATGCAACAATGACAACCTTATACAGTTGCACACCTTAATACGTGTTTGCAGGAACTTTTTCTATTTTGGGGGGTTTTGGTGGTGACAAAAAATATGGGCTTTATGAATACAGAAACATGTTTTCTTCCCTTTTAGGGAAACAACGGGGTCGTCTGGAACCAATGGACACCATCTTTGTGAAGCAGGTGAAGGAAGGAGGCTCTGCCCACCAGGCGGGACTTTGCACAGGTAAGGTTGTTTTCATTTTTGCCACTGTCTCTGTAAAGACCACTTGCTGCACTGATATTGCAAAAGTCAAGTATGTACCATAGCACTTTTTTTAACCTACATTGGGCTTTATGGAGTGACTACAGTCAGCAAATCATTGGTCATGGTCTTAAACAAATGGATGATTATGGGCACCAAATGTTTGTTAATTGACAGAACTGCTTGGGGTATTTATCTCTAAAGAAGCTACCTTAAAGAGAGGCTGCCTACTGATTTGAAGTGAGGACAGTGTCTACTTCAAAGAGGTCCTTCGCAGTAGTAATTTTTGAAGGGTATTGATGGACACTTCAAGCTTAAAACTCCAGAGGGGTGGCACGGTGGTTCTGTGAGTAGCACTGTCGCCTCACAGCAAGAAGGTCCTGGGTTTAATTCCCAGGTGAAGTGGACCGGGAACTTTTTTGTGTGGAGTTTGCATGTTCTCCCCGTGTCTGAGTGGGAGCTCAAGTTTCCTCCCACAGTCCAAAAACATGCAAGTGATGTAAATTGGAGATACGAAATTGTCCATGACTGTGTTTGATATCTTGTGTAACCAGTAACTACCTGTTCTGTCATAAATGTAACCAAAGTGTGTAAAACATGACATTAAAATCCTAAACATTAAAGTATTTATAACTACAGGGATTGCAGGACTTTTACAATCAGTTCACTTAAAAAACAAAGGTGCCTTTATAACATTCAATTTTGACTTTGAGTTTTTGAAAGTTAAGAGAGGGCATAGTGAGGGGTTGGGGTGTAGTAAGTTGATAGGTAAGTATGTAGTAAGGAAATAGGGTGTAGTGAGGACTGAGGATGTAGTTAGGGATTAGGGTGTATTAAGGGATTAGGGCGTATTAAGGGATTAGGGCGTAGTGAGGGGTGAGAACATAGTAAGGGGTGAGGATGTAAAGGGGGTGAGGACGTAGTGAGGCATTAAGGTGTACTAGTGGGTGAGGATGTAGTGAAGGGTTAGGGTATAGTGAGAGGTGCGGATGTAATGAGGAGTGTATTAAGGGGTAAGAAAGTAGTGAGAGATAAGGACGTACAGAGGTAGGGTGTTGTCGAGACAGTTGTAGCCGAGTGGGCAGAGCATTGGGCTATCAACTACAAGGTTGAGAGTTCGAATCACAGCTCTGCCATGCAACCACTGCTGGGCCCTTGAGCAAGGCCCTTAACCCTCTCTGCTCCAGGGGTGCCATACAATGGCTGACCTTGTGCTTTGACCCGAGCTTCCAAAAACAAGCTGGGATATGTGAAGAAAGAATTTCGCTGCACTGTACATCTGTATATGTATATATGACAAATAAAGGTGTTCTATTGTTTTCATTCTATTCTAAGGGTAGTCATCTCAGACTATGACTGCTTATGGCTGCTGTGTTTGATTGTGGGAGACTAGTGATTAGTTACTTCTGTATACACCTATCTCCAGGACATAATTACCTTCTGGTAAAACGATATGCTCAGAGTCTGAGGGGGGGTGAGTTTTGTGTGAGGACACAGTATAGGTACTGGCTTACTCCTAACTGGTTCATCATAATTTACCATGTGAACCAATTTCACTCATTTTAGTCTTGTTTTCTGAAGTACTGGATAAATTAAAGCACTCTGTGATCCTGCTGTACATTTCTCTTCAGGTGATCGTTTAGTGAAAGTGAATGGAGAGAGCATCATTGGAAAAACTTATTCACAAGTAATCGCCCTCATCCAGAACAGGTAAACGCGGATCTATCCCAACTCCTTTACTGTTTTTCTGTTTTTCCTTCTATTTTCTATTTTCTCTATATTTTTTTCTAATGTTTCTATTTTCTTTATATATACACTGATCAGCCATAACATTAAAATCACCTCCTGGTTTCTACACACACTGTCTATTTTTTCAGCTCCCCCTACCATATCGGAGCACTTTGTAGCTCTACAATTACTGACTGTAGTCCATCTGTTTCTCTCCATGTTTTTTTAGCCTGCTTTCACCCTGTTCTTCAATGGTCAGGACGCCCACAGGACCACTACAGAGCAGTAGCACTGTGTCCACTGTATTAGACACTACTACCTAGTTGGTCCACCTTGTAGATGTAAAGTCAGAGACGATCGCTCATCTATTGCTGCTGTTTGAGTTGGTCATCTTCTAGACTTTCATCAGTGGTCGCAGGATTCTGCCTACGGGGCGC